>NC_056531.1:2298666-2377790 GCF_019175285.1 Sceloporus undulatus | reverse complement strand
TATTATTATTATTATTATTATTATTATTATTATTATTATTATTATTATTATGTGGATAACAAGGGCCCACTCTATCTTGGTTTCTAAGATCCCATAGCTAGCATTGCCATTATTCTCTGGGGCAGTTGCTGTTGGAAACTGGAAGCTTCAGTTCCCAAATGCTGTAGCTAGGATGCTGACTAGAGTTGTTCAGAGGGAGCATGTAACTTGTTGAAACAGTTTCACTGGTTATCGTTCCATTTCCAAGCACAATTCAAAATGTTGGTTATGAACCATGAAGCACTATATGGCTTAGGTCCAGAGTATCTATGACTCGGGACAAACAGTCCCGAAGTGGTGTGCTGCCACCCATTCTAGGGTTAGGTACCACACACCAACCACACGGTCCCCAACCCTAGCATGGCATGGCGTCCTGACCACAAGGGCGGTGCCATCTTGACGTAAACAACGTGCAGCATACAGACGTTGTTGCGCATCACTTACGTCATGAGTCCACCATTGGTGCACTTGTGAAGTCGGCCCAGTGACTCCAAAAGAACCTGTTTTTTCCGGGTTATTTTTTTGGCGGATGGATGCCAGGCAGTTTGGCTGCTCCGGCGTCCCTCCAGAGGGAAAGAGGCCACCACAAGCCTGCCCTTTTGGGGTGGTCTAGTCTTACAGTCTTTGTGAAAGGGCTCCATCCCACCAATCTCCTAGGCTGGTCTGGTGAGGACACGGGACAGCCTTCTCAGTGGTTGCTCCTAAGCTCTGGAGCTCCATGCATGGAGAATGACAGTCCAAAGATGAGATTGTGGAGTGATAAATGTCAGCTGGAAGTTCTGGAGGGGCATGGGGGGGATGGCCTCCACCTCTCAGCAGCTCTCCAAGCCTGTTCTATAAGGATGTCTCATACATGACCCCACAGTTTTGCATTTGCCTCGACGTTGAGCACAATGGGACTCAGCAGAAGAGATATGCTTCTTTGCAAATGGAAAGCTGCAGGTCCAGCTTCCAGGATTTCCAGATGAAATCTTTCAGGTAGCCGCGGAGAAAGACCTTTGCTCAGGAAACCTGAGGGAGTTACTGCCCGGGAAAACGAGATTCTTCCATAAGGACACCAGAGCTCTTTTTGGCTCAAGTGTCTCCAATTGCCCTCCTGTCCACCTCGCCTCCGTTTTACAGGGTGTGGAGCTGGGAATGGTGGCTAGCGCATTCGGAGACTCCTCACGTCTTCAACACACACTTACGCTGTGCCTTTTAAATGCCTTTTGTGTATTGTTCCCCCACCTCAGAGCTGTCTTGCTACATCTCAGTAGATCATGTGTCAGCACAAGACCACAACAGCAGTTTGCAATCCTCTCTCAAGTTTTCCCAGTGGACTCTCCCGAGGTTGGTTCTCTAGACCTTTGTGAATACGTCTTGTGCATCTCTGTTCTCAGATGGGACCAGCTGCCTGCTTTCCCTCTCCGCCTCACATCTCCACATCACAGCTGTAAAAGAAATGGCTGCCCATGTTGATTTACTGCTGCGATGGGGGGAAAGGCCTTTACCTCCCATCCATGCCTCTTTCTTCCCCCTCCCAGGCGCAACCCCCTCAGCCTCTCTTTCTCCTTTCGGTTTGGTTGTGATTTAGTGACATTTCTCAAATTCCCCAGATAGTCAACTTTGGTACATTCCTTCCTGCCTTCAAAAATAAATCCGTGTCATCTCCAGACTCCGTTTGGCCCGACATATGGGCAAAAGTGAAAAGGACGATTGGAAATTGGAAATGGCGATTGGCCATATATCAAGCAGGTATTTGGAAAATATCATCTCCCCTTATGGGAACTGAAAGGGGCTTTGGTCAGAAATCACGTAGCGAGCTTTCTCACAGGAAATAATGGATTAAAAGAGAAAATCGTTTTAAAGGCTGCTAGGGGACGTAGCAACATAAGACTCCTTCCTTTGAGTCTGGAAAACTCTTGGCAAATGATATATGCTCTTTATTTTCTTTTGTCCACAGTTATTCCACCTATGATCTCTCTGATATTTTTTCACCAAGCCAGAAACTATGAATCACTTCACAAGCCTCGTTCTCTGTGTCTCACAACAGCATATATAGTCCTGCCAGTTCAGCTTTGTTGTAAGATTACAGCTGCTCACAATTTGGATCTGAGGTTACTAATGGGCCTTCTGGTCCTTTATGGTTCTGTTCAGTTGTTACAATCTTCTGAAAAGTCTTTGCTTCACATTCTCCCACTGTCTGGTCTATATCTGATGGGGCCTTCTTAGTGGCGGCAGGGCTATGGCAACCCTATCTTAAGCCAGTGGTTGGCTTGAGATAGGGTTGCCATATTCTAGTACCCTCAAATCTCCATATGGAAATTGTGTGCTCATTATGCAAATCAAGTGGTGGCCCAGCCTCTCTTGCTAATTTCCTACTTCAAAGCATTCATTTCGAATTTGATTTTAAGGTAGCAAACAGAGGGAGTTGTCTCAGATAATTTGCATGTGATGCTGGGGAGTTCAACCTGTGGATCATGCCTCACATGGGTCACATTCATGTTTCATGTGATCCTCAGAATACTTTTCTTTACCACCTTTTCACTATCTGTTCTCTTCATAGGGTTTCTGTCCCTTTAACAGCTGCCGAAACATGCAGGCATTCAACAGGTAGAGCTTTCCCAGAAGTGAGGATTCAACTTCGTTTGGCACACCAAAATCACCATTTGCTAAATTTGTGACAGAAGAAGAAATAGAAAGAATTGCAAGCATACATTTCAGAACGGGGGGAAAAAATGCTGGACCCTGACGCTTGCAGCATGTCAAGTGTATGCACAAAAGCGTCCATTTTGGCACTGTAAAAGATTTTCAGACCTTTTGGAAGAGCTGCTAAGCCTCTGCTTCAGAGCTGGAAAAGGCTGTCAGATGCAGAGACCTTCAGCCTGTTCAAGGAAGTGAGCAACAATAAAAACAGTCCCAAACACTCATTTCAGAGCAGGGTTTTTAGACACAGGGGTTTTTTAACATGCCCCAGGCACACAGTGTGCAGGCAGTTCAACCGAGAAAGCGTAGCAAAAAACATGTTTAACTCACAAAGAAATGCACATGGATGATGATAGAACTTCCCCTGCACCATGTGCCCATTAACAGTCTAAAATTACCTATCCTCAGTCCTATGTCCATATATGCAAAATTGGATAATCATAGTGACCTGATTCCAGGCTAGGATTTCTGGAAAGCTTATTGAACTAATATATCAAAGGTGCACACTGTGCTCAAAAACACTTTAGAAATGCTTCTTATTAAGCCAGCCTGTCCATTAGGCAGAGTGAGGTGGCTGCCATAGGCTGAAGAGTTGTACTATTTCTCTTTTCTGGTGGCTCACCTTCCTCCCTCCCTTTTCCCTCCCTTTACCACTAACTCATTTGGCCCCTCTCTTCCTTCCTTCCTTCCTTCTTGGTGGCCTTAAACCTTTAAAAAAATGATATCTCAAAGTCATGACCCTCTATCCACCTTAATGGTGGGACCTTTCTATAGAACGTACAGTGGTCCCTCCACATTCGCTGTGGTTACGGATGCAGGACCCCTGGTGAAAGTGGGAAAACCGCAAATGAAAAAAACAAACCCAGTATTTTTCTTTCCCTCCAGAGAATCTGGTTCAGCCTAGCAAAGAACTGAAGCCACAGATATTTTACACTACCATTATTTACGCTCCACTTATTTAGTGTTCTTGTCTCTGGGTGCAGCCCTATGGTCAACATCCAGCAGAGGCTGACCACAGAATCATGCGGGACGACCTACAAATGGTTTTTTGTGGGTTTTTCGGGCTCTGTGGCCATGGTTCTAGAAGAGTTTATTCCCGACGTTTCGCCAGCATCTGTGGCTGGCCTCTTGAGACCTACAAATGCCTAGAGAAGTGTACCCTCTAGGAATCCCTAGGCCCTCCAGAGTGACTCAGTGGTCAGTGTTTGGCAGAGTTGCACTGGAGGACCTTGAGAGTCCTAGAGATAACGAATGGATCAAATCCGCAAAAGTCAAATCCGCAAATGCGGAGGGCCGACTATATTCTCTTACCAAAGAAAGCAGACTAGGGGGAGATCGATTGCCCTCCAGCCTGCTTTGCATTGCTGATATCTTTATACCAATTCATGCCCAACCCCTGTTTTCTTGCTTTCCAAAACCTCCGAACCCTACCCAGCACCAAAAGCTCTGACTTAACGCCTGGCGTTCCTCTCAGATTTCCAAAGCACTCAAGCCTCGGGAATATGTTTCCAATATCCTCTCGTCTCTCTCTGTTAGTGTTTTACTCAGCTCCATGCTGGGGAGGTCCTGACCTTTCTGCTCTTTGGGGAAAGGGAGTGGGGAAAGGAAGGAGAGTCCGTTGGTGTCAGGAAGTTGCAGCCTGCAGCCGGTGGGAGAAGTCATTTCTCCAGGTCCTCTAATACACTTAACCTGGAAGGGGCCACTGCCACCCGGCGATTAGATTACCACCGTTGGCATGTTTGGGCCGAAGAAATGGCAAATGGATGGTGTGCCGAGCAATTGTTAATCACTGTTGACACAGATCTATTGTGCGGCTTTTTTCCAGGAGGGGGAGAGTTCATGCTTGCCTTCGGTCTCGGCTTTGATGACTGCAAGAAGGGTTGAGAAGGTTACCGGTGTACCTGTCTCCTCGAATTGTAGGGCTTTCCAACTTGGGTGTCATTTCTTAAAGGTCTCCCTGGCCCTTTCTGGAGGACGATCTAAATGTCCTGCCCTCCTCCGGGCCATCAGAGAGAAGAACTTGAACCTTGCGTTGCGGAAAAAAACAAACTTCCACCCATTGAAATTTGTGTCCAAAAGTCACACACGCACACACGCATGAGACGGGGCTGGCTGTAAATGGGGATGCTAGGTTTCAGCCGTGGATTTCTCCAAGGCATTTTGAGTTATTCAAACCAATTGCTTCGTCGTATGAGGCTGGTTAGGAATACCCGGGGAAAGGAGAAGCTTTCCCCTCGCCTAATGTTACAATTTGGGGTCAACGGATCGGCGAGAGATTTGGGACAGGTAAAATGGAAGGCATGTTCGCACAGGGCAGGGTGAATTTCTTGCCACACGGTCTGGTGGCAGCTACCAGCTTATCGAGCTTTAGAAAGGGAATTAGACAAATTCACGGCGGATAAAGCCATATCAATGGTCACTAGTCATGGTGGCTCTCCGCTAGGAACAAGCAAAGATCTGTTTCACATTTCCCACATTTGATTTTTTTTATATCTTACATTCTTTCTCATCTGCTTACAAAGAAATCTAAGGGTGGGGGAATGTAAGTTATGAATTTTTATTACCCCCCCCAATGAAATGAAATTCTCACCCGCCATGCCAACCAAATTCAACAGGCTGAACTGTGTGGTGAGGATCATGTTGTAAGTGCCAGCTGTTAAAGATGGGGAGCCCCTCTGAAAAAGAGAGGTGCCGAGACTGGTTCAGCCTAGCAAAGGATTGAAGCCACAAATATTTTGCACTACCATTATTTATGATATACTTATTTACATTACGTGTATATATTTCACACTCTACAATTATTGCACTGAGATCCCACTTTCACTGTCATGCCAACATCCTATGGAATCCTAGGATTTGTAGTTTGGGAAGGGACTGAGCCCTCTGGTTGAGAATCCTAAATGTTCCTACCTAAGCTGCAAATCCCAGGCTTCCAAAGGACATTGCTAGGGTTGTAAAAGTCATAGGGTTATAGCTGTGTAGAACTTAGTTTCAGACACAGAAGAGACCAATATTGAATACAACCCCCTGGATGGGCACATTTTATTTTGATTTTCTCCAGTATTTCAGGGGTGTAGCTATGGGAGGAGGACTGAGGATATTGACCATCCCAATAAGAATTCTGCTCATCATGAAATTTCCCGTCAGTCCCCAAATTTTGAGAATTATGGCAACTTAAATATGTCACTTGAGCATTTAGAAGTACTGTTTAGGCAACCAAGGGAAAGGGGCAGCAAAGCGACCAAGGAAATGTGACTATAGCACATGGAAGGGTTCTATTTCATTTTGAACATGGCAGTCTCTGTAATTCTAGAAATCTGGGAAGTGAAGGAAAATTGCATTGAGGGTGGGATTCCTTTCGGAAGGGCAATGCCCTCATGTCCTCTAGTGACCTTGAGGATGTTGCCCCGTTCCTCTTGTGGCTGGCATCTTCAGCGAATGCATTCTCTGAAGATTCCAGCCACAGATGCTGGCGAAACGTCAGGAATAAACTCTTCTAGAACATGGCCACAGAGCCCGAAAAACCCACAAAAAACTTCACAGTTGAGGTCACATTCTGGGCAAAATTCACACACAGCTTTCTTGTGCATAAAACAGCCGTTTCTGTGTAGTGCATGCCAGTTGCTGCTCAGAACATTACATTGATGTGCAGATCTATTACTTTCTGTGCACATACTTCCTGGGCAGAAAATGGTGTTTTGTATGTGAAGTTATATGTGACGTTTGCACAGAATAAGTCCTGGATGGAGGATAATCTTCAAAAACTGCACAGTTTTTGAAGATGTTCTTGCAGGGGGAAGAAACATGCTAAAATGACTCACGGCTTTTTTTGTGTGTGCAGAAAAAACAAACTTGATGAAGAATGACATCCCTATTCCATGACAGCAACTCGGAGTTTGGGACAATGCTGTGGCGCATGGGATTGCACGAGTCCTAGGAGACCATGAATTGGCTCCCCTGTCTGCTTTTGGCCTTCCACGTCCGACTCCAGGGTCGGGAGGTAAAGCTGTCAGCCGAGAGGCAGAAGCGCATCGGGCACATGGGCGCCTCGTGGTCCTCGATTAATTTTACAATGCTAACACAACTGAAATCATCACGAGGGAGAGGGGTGGAAATTAAAGCGTGGCCAGGGGATACGTTTCACTGTTTCTGTTTTCTTCACAAATTAAGAAGCAAACAGGGCTAGGGGAGGAAGGAACTGGGGAGAAGAGGGGGTCTTGTTTGCGCTGAGAGCGGTGTTGCAGTCCCGCACGCAAACCCTCCGAGGACATGGATCGAGAAAGAATGTGTGTGGATGGCAGAAGGGGGGGAGGCATGGCAGTTTATGTTGAACTGCAAGAAAAAGATGGCTTTGGTTTAATTAAGAGAGAAGACAGCAATCTAAGCATATACACAAACACCCTCGCCCCAATCCTCTTCCCCCCCAAGAAGAAGGGGGGGCAAACTTCATCACACCGATTTTTTCACGGTCTGGCAGTCGAGTGATAAAATTATCAGATGAGGGTCCTATTCTCCTCTCCCGCAGCCACTCTTGCCAAGTGCACGACGTCTGAAATAATGAAGCCGATTTGATGAAATTTTCACTGGCTGAAGCAGCCACGCTAATTTGGAGATGGGCTTATTAGTTTAATGACTGATCCGAATAATCAGAATTCATTAGCATTAGTGCCACTATTGTCAGCTCAACATTAGCCCAAGGGTTCAGTGCACAAAGATGGAGCATTGTATGTTTATATAGATGCCAGTCTCTCTCTCTCTCTCTTTCCCTCCCTCTCTCTCTGCATATAGGCACACTCATGGCAGAAAGAGAGCAAAGAGCCAGCTCTGGAAACATTATGCATATGGAATTTACATCACTTAGTCTTGTGCTTTTTTTTTTTAAAGCCACTGTTCTATTTTCCTTTCATTAGGGTTCTATTTTTTTTTTTAAAAATGAAAAAGATGATGCACAAGTCTGCAAGAAAAAGAAAAGAACGAAAGATCACAGCCAAACTGTTCGCAGCGGAATCCAAACAAACACCAGAGAGAAATCGTGGAGGTCAAACTCCATGGAGAAAAAAGACTGGCCCATGACTAGTGAGGTTCAAATGAATGCTGTGGTCTCCTGGGGAAAGACACCACCAGCTTTGATGGTGCCATTTTGAAAAACAAAATGGCATTCTGTGTGGCCCAAGGAGCTTGCTTTGGATGTTATATGACTCCTCCTCTCTGCCAAACCTTGTTCGGGAAATTAGAGGTGAGCAAAGTCAGACAACAGCTTGGCTCCAGACTTGGCCAGTCTTAGAGCTGACTCATCCAAACTGATGGGACAGGTACGTTATGACTAAGCTGGGTATCATTCGTTTTTGTGGGGGAAACGGGCACAAAACTATAGATGCCAGCCATTGTTTTCAATAGCTCCAGTCAAAGCCAGTCATGGCCAAGTCTTGATCTAATCCAATGCCATGAGTTCCAAGGAGGAGAAAGAGGAAGAGAGTGAGATACAAATGAATTAGGACCTTGGATGGCAATCAAGTATCTCAAAATGCATTGAAAGTGCATGCCTTTTCTTTGATCCCCAAGTTTTCAAAGTGTTCCCCGTCCCACGTTCTCTGTGTTAGAATGGCTTACCCAAAGGGAATAATACTGGTTGGCACCGGGTTAAAAGTCACCCCAATGATCTCACGTTCTTTGTCCCTTTACGGCAAAATGGAGGCAAGAGGGACGCAGCAATTTTACAACTTTGGAATCAAAAATAAGACCTCTCTCCAAATGCTCCAAGGTCTTTCTGCTCCATATGAAAAAATAAAGAAATAGAGGAAATACTCTGGATTAGATACAATTGCATCTAGGAGGCTAGCCATAAAATCATTTAAAAAAGAAGACTCTTTATGGTCGATTTAATATCTCCCAGAAATATGGGTGGATTCCAAGAATGTAGGCTCACTACTGAAACAGCCCTGTCTTTGGAATCCACTAAATGGATCTACCTTAGTCCTGGATCAGAGGACATGGTCTCTGGGGTCAACATTGCCCCCTGAGGATGCGCGCTATTGTGCATCGGGACAACAGGACAGAAAGAGACTCTTGATTCATGGGAACACTTGGCAAATGTATCGGAGGAGTATAAACCCAGAGCAAACTACGGATGTGCCAATGCTAGAAGTAATTGTAGACGTTTCCCTCAAACATGTGGTCTTTCAGACATCATTGGATGTCAACTCCCATCATATCCAGTAAGCATGAATGATGGAAGCTGTGGCCCAACGACATATATATAATGTTATACCACTATACAAAACTTGGTTCAGTTGTTCACCCTCTGGGTTGTAGTTAGCACTTGACTGTGGAATTCATTGGCCAACCTTGCAATGCTCTTTCTCAGTCTCTCTCAGCTCTGACCTACCTCCCAGGTTTGTTGTGAGGATAAAGTGAGGAAGAAGAGAGGTATGTCCACCATTTGGAGCTCACTGAGATAAGGCAGGGCATAAATGTCATAAACCACCATCTGGAGAGTTAAAGCAGAATCCAAGACGAGTGGCACACAGGGCAGAGCAAACCCATCGCTCTTTCAAATTATGGATGGGTTGTCATTGTCTCAAGACTAGTCGAAAGGCGAAGGATCCCAAGGGATTTCTGACTCATTTGCTGCCGAATTTGTAACACCAGCCAGCGCCTGGGGTGCCTTGCCTTTTTCAGTCATCTCGGGATCTTTCAAAACCTTCTCCATTGATTACTTGGTGATTTTCTGCCCTTTCTTCCTTGCCTTTTTTGGCTCAGCCCCAGATGTTTGATTGTGTCTTCATGCCATTGCAATGCAAAGAGAGCCCCCTCGGCTGCCCTGCACTTTTGAGAATGACAGGGAAAGCTCTCCGCTGGAACCATGGAAAATCAATCGTCTCAAATAGCACATTTCGGTCTCATTTGGGACTCCCTGGATTTTCTGGACGTGCTCTATCATCGCTTGACTTGTTGCCAGGGCCTCAGTTACACTCTCCAGGCTCAAATGGTGTGAATCCAAGCAAATGCTACAGTTACATCTATGGCTAGGAGAACATCCTCATTGCTTCCACACCTAATGGGAAGGAATGGGAGCACTGAGATCTTAGTTGGCACCCAAGACCCATTATATAATGACCTTCTTATGTATCTTCCAGTCCTGGCTGTTTCACATTGGTTTTCTTCCTTCACCCCTGTGCCTTGACTCCAAGTTCCTTTCTGGAGGCTTGTAGAAAAGGCACAGAATGTGAAATGGACGGCAGAATTCAGCCTTTGTTTTGAAATTACAAGCCCCTGAGGCTGTGGACTAGGGATAGGAAGAATATTCAAAAATATGTTTTAAAATGTTCAAAAACCACGTTCCTTGCATGTTGGGAAATGACACTATTGTTGCACAATGCCACCTTGTTAGTAAATTTGTGCACTTGAATGTACCGAACGTACCTGTCCGTTTGCATGTAAAATGTGCACCTCCTTCTGCAGTGTGAATGCACCCCATGCAGATCTCTGTGCAATGTGCCATGAACAATGGCACCGCATGTGCGATTCCTTTTCTACAACCTTGAAGAGAATACAGCCATTTCACACTGGGCAAAAAAATATCAAAGCCCTTCTGTAGGAGAAGCTATGCATGTGTAAAAGGATTATGACCACAGTGTTCATGCAGCCCTGTGTGAACAGGAATTTGAAATCTGGTCTCCTCAGTTCTAACCACATCCCCAATGCAATGGCAGGTTGGGCTTAGACCCTGGCCTTGGTATCTGAAAACTGTGCAAGCAAAGCCCAAGTTTTCACAGTGTCCATGTGTCACTTCTCTTGCTGCTGGAAGTGAATCTGTTGCCTCTGACTAGCCATGTCACTTAGAGTCTG
Organism: Sceloporus undulatus; assembly: GCF_019175285.1. Lineage (NCBI taxonomy): Eukaryota > Metazoa > Chordata > Lepidosauria > Squamata > Phrynosomatidae > Sceloporus > Sceloporus undulatus. The sequence continues at coordinate 2,367,218 of NC_056531.1, read as the reverse complement.
GCTGAATTGAGCATGACAGCTATAGGACAAGGATGTCGGTGACACCTTTGCGCTGGTGTTGAAACAACATACTGTGATTCTCAGTGTAGCTCTCTCGCATCTGGGGCCAGCAGGGGCGAGGCAAGCCAAGTCACTAAGAGGACCAACGGGGCTTCTGAAAAAGCAAAGAGGAACACGAGTGGAGCCTGCAAAGGTCTCACCAAATCTGAGGAGCAGTCACAATCAATTTTGCATGGGTGATGTTCATCTGACTGTGCCACTTGCAAGGCAAGCACAAAACAGAGTTGCAGAAGAAATCCATCCCCATTCATTTGTAACCAAACTTGATCCAATTTGTACCTCCTGGGATTGAGCCATTTATCCATCTGTGCACAATTTAGGATTCAAGAACTGCACGTTTAGGAGCTTGTGACCAGAGCTTCGAAAAATTCTTTTGGGATGACAACTCCCCAGCTTGCAAGGGGATTCTGAGAGTTGTTGTCCAAACAGTAATGTTTTCAAGTTCTGCCTTTGATGCTGTTTGCACCACAAAAAGGTGCACACCTCTGAAATCTGTGCATTGGTTAGTGCGAACTATACAGCCTGCCTGCCTCCCTGTATGTATAAACCTCCAGACATTCTGAATGGAATCCCGCTAGTGTCTTCTGCCTGCATCAGGAGATGGACATTTTTGTCCAAAGTGGAACATGTGCATTCAGTTCAAGGTGGTAGAAGTGGGGCCTCCTATGTGATGTCACTGCACATGCAGATGTGCACTACACACTGATGTTCATTATGCCTGGTTGTGAGTTTGGTGTTGTGGGTTGCATGTACACCGCAGAATTAATGCAGTTTGACATTGCTTTAACTGCCATGGCTCCATGCTATGCGATTCTTGGATCTGTAGTTTTGGGATATATTTAGCCTTCTCCATTAGAGAACACCACAGCTATATACTTTGATGTCAGTTGGCGAGGGGTGCCATTGCAAAACTTGAGCCATTGTAGGCATCATAGTAGATCTCATGACTCATTCTGTCCTCTTTATGCTGCGGGTGTAACATTTGTTGTTATTGTGCGCCTTTAAGTTTTTCCGACTTAGGGTGACCCTAAGGCAACCCTATTCTGGGGTTTTCTTGGTGAGATTTCTTTAGAGGAGGTTTGCCATGACCTTCCCCTGAGGTTGAGAGAGAGTGACTTGCCCATGGTCACCCAATTTTCACATCCAAGCTGGAATTCGAACCCCGGTCTCCAGAATCCTAGTCTAAAATTCAAATGCTGCACCATGCTGGCTCTCCATTCTGTCCTGTTGGTGTCCAAGGTTCTGCTTCCTAGTCCATCGTCTCTTGCTTCCCTTCCTTTTTGGGGGGCCAATACTGGCTTCCCGACAAAAGACTGTCCAGGGTCAAGACTGTCTGTTGACACGACGGTAAACACGCAGTAGTCCTTGTCCCCGAACCCGATTTTTACATGAAACCGTCCCACTGGAAGGGGCTGGGGCTTCAGCCTTGCCAAGGGACCGTTCATATGAGACGATGCAGATGTCGGTTTCTGTTACCTTCCATTTCCTTCCTGGGTTGTGACTGCTGTTGGTTTATGTAAGTGATATAACTCTTCTAGCTTTCAATGGCATTTCCTCCGCCGAGGGAAAGCCTTCCAGTTTGGCCTCTCCAACAAGCATGTGGGAGAAACATTTGCAGCCAAGCCGGTATCTGCTCCGTCGAGCCCATCGCCGCGGCCTCAGTCTGAACGTGCAAAATGGTTTTTTGCGAGCTTTGAAAGTCAAGTTCTGATGGGAACAGACCAAAAGGATTAGCCACTTTAGTACATATAATGTAACTTAAAGCCACAGGAAAGAACGTTGACTCTTCTAATGGCACAGGGGGGTAGGGTAGGGCGAATTACTACTACGGATGGCGTTTTCGAAGACCCGAGATCCAAGTGTGTTTGATCCGGCCAACTGATATTCAGCACCGGTGCCGTCATAATCATCAACCAGATTTAAGACAAATGGTGTTAATGTATCCTTTTGAAAACAAAGGATCGCTGTATCTTTTAGGAATGTTCACAATGCCTGGCATTTCTATATGGAGAGCCGGCATTCTGAAATTTCAGAATTGAAACGTGGAGAAATTTCATTTTGACTGTGTGTGTGTGTGTGTGTGTGTGTGTGTCACACACACACTTTCCTTCCCTATCTATTTTTTAATTTTCTTTTTAATATATACATATATATTATATTTTTACGTATGTATATTTATATACATATATATATACACATTCACAAAGAAGTTGCAAAACCGGTTATGATACACAGGGAAAGAAGGTTTGACAGGTTTCACAATAACTAAACGCTCACCACATCCCCCCCAAATTGGATATAATGCAGTAGGTGTGATACAAACAGCCGACTGTGGCTTTGAAAAACCAAATAATAATAATAATAATAATAATAATAATAATAATAATAATAATAATAATATGGTATATTTATATTTCCCGCCTCTCCCTGCAGATCCAGGTGGGATTACAACATAGATAAAATTGCAAAACTGTTTTCAGAGGCAAAAGGAACTCCACAAGAGTTTCCACTCAGGCTCTTTTGCCTCTTCGATCTCTCCAAAATAGATGGGGAGAAGACTCTTATAACTGCAGGTAACCATGCCCTGGTTTCTCTCCACGTTGTGTACATCTTCCGCCCTCCTTTTCTCTTTTCATCACCTTTTGATGTTAGTTTCTTTATGTTTTCCCATCTCTCTCTTTTTTCTCTCCGCCCATCTATCCATTGTGAACAAACAGATACACAACACGTTACACAACCAACCATTAAGGGAGCAGACACCAAAGGATATGGTTATTGCAACTGGTGTTGCAGGGTTGAAAGGGATTACATAAATTCATTGAGACGGCAGCCTATTGATGGTTATCAGTCATGTTGGTGATATGGGATCTGCACCTTCAGAGGCAGCATATCTCTAAATAAGAGTTTTCTAGGAATAACAGTGGCTGTAAGGACTGTTCATGCCCTCAGTTTGCTCACTGGGAGAAAAAAAGGCTAGAATCGTTGATAATTTTGCACGTTGCACCTGCGGGAAAACAACTGCCGTTTCCCAATCTTTCTTAAAACTACTCAGAGAGACAGGAAACGTATCCATTTCGGCCAAATCTTGCCATTTTGGTATCTAAATCTTCCTTTGTTGGGGGTCATCTCACCCTTCCATTTCGGCACATGCAAAAGTCCGTGGCCCTAACCACCTATTATGTATTTTAAACATACGTTTTAATATTAATAATGTTTAATTGTTTTTTAACTTTGGTGATCAGCATTTTTACTTCTGCCTTTTTAAAATTGTCGTAACCCACCATGAATCCCATTGTGGAAGAAAGATGGGGTATAAATCCTTGAAATAAATCAATCAACCAGAGCCTTTGGCTGAGAAAGTTGCCCAGTCCTTTACCTTGTTGTTATGAGAGTCAACTTGTTTAAACAAAACCATGTCACGTATTCACCGATCCTTTCTAAAGCTCACCTAGTCTCCCTTTGCTTTGGTTCCAACCTGTGAGTATATCCCTTTATTTTGCAATTCTATATGGAAAAGTCTTTCCATCACTTGTTTTGTTTGTTTGTTTGTTTGGCTTTTGCACACTCCAGAAAACAGAGTCGAATAGAAATGGATGCACATCAGACTGTGTGTGCGTTTTTAATGGACACGCAGTGCTAAGCTCACCTCCATAATGCAAACATCAGCTCGGATATTATTACTGGATGTAAAAGTCTGCGCACACTCTAAATAATACTGGTGCAAGCAATAGGTATGAGTAAGGGTGCTATTGATCGCTGACATTTAACTTTGGCAGATTGGGGCTTGCATTTGTGTTGCTATTTGTTTCTCCCTTGATGAAGCTGTCTTTTGTCTGCATAGTCCAAGGGATGAAAGTTTGATCTCTCCAGAGGTTTAGGGCTGCGGTCCCCAGAATCTTTCTCATTGGCGATGTTGGATGGGGTGCTGGAGAGATGAGATCCAAAAAGGAGGAGGGCCAAAGGGTCTACATTTCCCACTTAACATCACTTCCATTAGTGGATACTACAAGTAGACAAGTAGAAGAGCCTAAATTCAGGAACCCTGGTGGCGCAGTGGTTAAATGTCTGTACAAAGCCATAAGGTTGCAAGTTCAATACCAGCGAAAGAGCTCAAGCTCGACTCAGGCTTGCATTTTTCTGAGGAAGTCGCTAAAATGAAGACCCAGATTGTTGGAGACAATTAGCTTACAGTTGTAAACCGCTTAGACACTGCTAGTTCAATAAGAAGCGGTATATAAATGAAGCTGTTTTAAATTGGATAGTTGATTTACTGTAAGGGCCGTTCAACAGTGGGATGGAATGTGTGGACTCTCCTTGTTTGGAGGCCTTTCAACAAAGTTTCAATGGGCATCTTTCAGACGTTCCTGCATTCCCGCATTCCTGCACGGCAGGAGGTTGGACTATATGGCCGCTGGGATCCTTTCCAATACAACGGTTCTAAGATGCTATAGCAACAATAATATGCACCTGTGTCAAAAGAAACTCTGATTCGAGCAAACCATCCATGCATGCATGCAGTCGGATCCTGCACCTTTGCGTGGGCTGGCCAGATGGGTGTGTGAGTATATAGCAGCAACCGGTTTTGTCTTAGCTACTGCTGAACAAACACGAGGGAAAAATCATGGGTTTTCCCCATCCTTTGAAATGAAAAGAGGTGAGGCACCCTCCCTGGAGGTATGAGAATGCCACATCCATAAATTTCACTCTGTCTGAGTCTTGCATGCGGAGATGGTGAAAATCCCATCATCTTACTCCAAAGCGTAATTAACGCAGCCCCTCCCTAGTAACCTGAATAGAGCGGGATGGTTGATGATCCCATCTTGCACCCCGAGGTCTGAATGGCGGAGCTAACAGGTGAGTGGGAAGATGGCATTGATCTTGGCCGGCATTAGTCATGATAAGGCTCGAGAAGAGAGATGGGCTGGGGCCTAGATGAAATGACAGCAACCCAACCCATAGTAAAAGACGTCTGCATAGGACTGCTGCACTAGGGCATGAGTTAGGCACGCTGCAGGAAAATCTCTCATCATGATCTCTACTGTGTGGCTGGTTAGGTTTTGACAAATTAGCAGCTTCACAAAGGCTGCAAGGTCTGACATTCGCAGGCAGCATCTTGGGATACCACCCAAGGCCCAGAAGGCAACCTGAAGGGGGCAACGGCTGAATCAGCATTTGCCATCGCTTTCAAAAGATTATATCACGTTTCTGCCCCCAGCGTGACCATTTACATTTCTCACAGTCCCCGGGAGCAATGGTGCACCGCAGGACTTGTGGGAATGGAAGCATCCGTGCCAAAACTGTCTGCCCCCACCAGGGGACTCCGGCAAGGCTCACCATTTGGCTGAGAGTCCTGCCAAACCAGATCTTGGGAATTTGGGGAAATCAAGAATTGGTGATGGGAAAGCAATGGCATTTAGCTCTTCCCTTCCAGGCATTTCACCCCATCGAAATCCCCGTGCCAAAGTTCAGTTAGGGAAAAGGTGCAGCTTCCGTGGAGTTCGTAGCACCTTGGTGTGGGTGGAGTAGGGCTGGGGAAATGGCGCAAGAGGGAAAATCTCTTCGCCCTTCCAAATCTTTTCAAAGTAGCCGTGCGAGTTTACTAAAAGGTGGCGGTGGTGGAAGCTGAAATGAAGAACTTGCCATGATCACAGTTTTCCCACACTGCAGGTAGCCTGACCCCCATTCCAGGCATTTTTATTGCCTCGAAGGGAAGAATTAAAATTGTCTCCCTCGACCCCCAATGTTTGATACAAGCTACCATCGGTCAGGTCCTCCCACATGGAAATCAATGGGGTTGGATTCATTGAGATCAATAGACTATGTGAAATGCTTTCATGGTGTTTTGAAGGCTGGTCAGAATGCTGAAATTTGATGACGCGAGGAGACTCACTGCAGTAGCAAGGACACTTTCCAACATCTACTGGCCATGATTTTCCAGAAGTCTGTGGAGAACAATTCTGGGCAAATAAAATGGCAGCCGTCCTAGGAAAATGTTGGCTATACAAGAGTCTGGAACCTGTTGTGAAGTTGAAGGCTTTCACGGCCGGCGTCCGTTAGTGTTTTGTGGGTTTTTCGGGCTAGGTGGCCATGTTCCAGAAGAGTTTATTCCTGACGTTTTGCCAGCATCTGTGGCTGGAATCTTGGAGAATGCTGGCATGGAAGAGAGTGGGATATATATATACTGTGTGATCCCACTCTCTTCCATGCCAGCTTCTCTGAAGTTGCCAGCCACAGATGCTGGCACTCCCCCACACAAACCAAACACCCCCCAAAACAACCACCAAACACACCCCCCCCCACCACCCCCCCAACACCCACCCACACACAAAACCCCACCCCACCCAAACACCACACCATACAAACCCATACCCACACCAAACCCCACCAAAAAAAACACACAAACCACCCACATCAAACCACCCAACAACAAAAAAACATCCCCCCCACACACCCCACCACACCCCAACATCCACCACACCCAAAACCCACAACACAAACCACCAAAACCACCCCACAAACCACCAACCCACACAAACACACCCAACCCAACCACCACAATACAAACCCCATCCCCCCCACCCGGGGTGGTGGTTGGGGGGGGGGCGGGTGGGGGGGGTGTGGGTTGGGGGGGGGTTTGTGGTGGGTGGGTGGTTGGTGGGTGTGTTGGTGGTGGGGGGGGGGTGGGGTTGGGGTGTGGGTTTGTGTGCGTGGGGGGGTTTGGGGGTGGGGGGGGGGTGGTGTTTGGGGGTGGGGGTTTGGGGGGGGGGTGGGTGGGGTGTGTGGGGTTGTGGGGGGTCAGGAATAAACTCTTCTAGAACATGGCCACAGAGCCCGAAAAAAACACACAAAAAACTCTAGAACCTATTGTTTGGATCTTCTCCTCCATGGGCACTAAATGAGGGGTAGGAAGTGTGCATTTTCTGCTTTTGGGGCTCATTTTTGGCTGAAGTGCAGAATCAACTGGGTATATCTTCTGTGTTTGCTTTAATCTCTTCCCCAGGTCTTCCTGGCTACTAGCACTAGTCACACAAACACAACTCTCTCCGAAGGTCACTCCACCTGTAGGAATTTCCTTCTGTCTCGAAAGCTGGCTCATTCATCATCAGCCATCATAATTGTTCTGGAATGTGAACTGGTGGTGTGTTATCTGGCTAATGCTCCTGATGATGCCCCAAGATGACAGCTTGATGCTCAAAAGCTAGGTTGACCCTGAGGGGCAAAGAAAACTTGTTTTGACAGAGCAAGTATGACACAAAAACAGTGCCTGTGCCAAGATGTTCAGGAACAAGGTGTTACTTTTACAAGGTTGATCTTTTTCCCTCGCTCTCATCATCACTAGGAAGAGCGCGCAAATGCGGTAATGGGAAACGCCACCCTGCTCTCATGCCATAAAAATAGAAATGTTGCAACGGCAGGTCAGGCCAATGGTCCGTCATGTGGAACGTTTCTTTGACAGATGTTGTTCAGGCTGAAGCTTAGGAGGGAGTGGGTTAGCCTGGCCCGAAGGCAATCTCTAATTCAAGTTATTTTAATGGGGATGCTTCTGCAATGATCCTTATCCAAATGCACCGGCCCCAAGATTTTGGAATACTCAATTTGTTGCTAAAGTGGAATCAGTATGTTGGGAATGGTCAGTTCATACCTTTGCCCAGTTGTTGAGAATCAGGGCCCTTTCACACCACACAGTTATAGTGCTGCGATTCTACTGTAACTGCCCTGGTGACATCGTGTGGAATCCTGGGATTGTTAGTTTAGTGAGGCACCATTGCTTTCCAGCTAAGGATTACAAATAAACCTCCAGCTTCCAGATTTCAGGAAGTCTTGCCCTCTTCCAAGAGACTCCATTTCATTCCTACACCTGCAAGGCTTTCATATTTTTGATTCTATCATTCTATGATATTTATTTCCCCCCCCCAGCTTCCCTCTAACATGTGCATTTTTAATGCAATTTTCCATAAGATAAGCATTTTTGATGCAACTTTGGAGCCAAGACCAGCCTGTCAAAAATCCAGAGAAGAGCAATCAGAAGAATCATTGCGTTCTAATTTGCACATTAGTCCAAGGAGGACAGATGTTAACTTGCCTAAAAATGTGGACCACACAAAATACTTGCCTTTGCCTACACAGTGCACATCTTTTTGTGCTGAGGTTCACCTGGAAGGAGACTCATAACAATGCAGGTAAGAGGCACATTCGACATGATCACAAAACGTGCAATGCAGTCTCAAGACTAATATCGGTCCCATTTTTGGAACATGATGTACTGTTGCTGGATATGACTTCATGCAAAGAGTGATGGTGATGGTGTTTTGACTGCTAGAAGACCAGCAGACGGTGGGAAAGTGTTTCCAGGAAGGGTCTCATGAAGGATATTCTCTGTCCACTGTAAAATAATCACTAGTGCCCCCTTCCATTAATCCATCGCACAGCTGCACTGCTTGGGGCAATGTACAAGTATTAAATGCAAAAGAATTTACTCATTTGGGAATCAAGGCAGTGCAATCTTTTTTTTTTCTTTCTTTTCTTTTCTTTCTTGGTAACTACAAATGGGATCATTTGTCCTTCACATAGACACACAAAGTCACCAAATGCAAAACAGACTGGGATTTTATCCTGTGTATCCATGCAGTCGGGTCGAAATGCAACAGGGAAGAAAACAAAGAGGGGAGGCAGGCCATTGCACAAGGATGGAAGAGAACGCCTTCATTCTGACAGTGTCACCTTGTATGACATGGTCAGATGCAGGGATGGGGAAGCTCTGGACTTCTGGTGGCCAGATTTCCCCACCAAAGATCTACTGTGGGTTGCATCGAATTTACCATGAGCTACACCAATCCAACGGAAAGGGGGAAGGAAAGGAAGAGGGAAAACCAAAACTGGAAGCTAACTTCTGGTTTTGTACAACTCTCGCCTGTGGGGATAAGGAAGGTTGGGGATGAAGACAAAGGAGATCTTGTACCTTCTTGTGATCCAAAATTACTACTTGTGGAATTTTCCAGGAACAGAAATTGACTATTTTGCACACCCTTGGAGTGTACCGATTTGGCAAGGATGGTCCGGATTCATTGTCCGTCCTCCCACTTTTTCAGTGGCTAAAATATCCAGTGTCCGTCTCCTCCTCCCTTTTCCACTTTGTCCTCAGCTTCTTTCAGTTGCTGCAAACTGGGACAGAGCATCTTCCGTGAAATATTGCCATATCTTTTTGCATTTTGCTTTGAGTGCATGGTTTTGCTTAGTAAATGTCTTTAAGGAAGACTGGTTTCGTGGCAACATTTCTACATCATGGAAAAAACAATCGTATGCGTGTCTGAGTTTGGAAAAGTTGCTGGCCATACCGGAAGGGGATTCTGTTGTTCGAAGCAAGTAGCTTTTCGAGCCTGCTGTCTGTCCACTCCAAGGTTGAAAGGCATGTTCTGCCAACTAGGACTGTAGCTGAAAACTAGGGGTGACATAAATAAGAATCTGACGTTGGGTAAGGCATTCATCTTCAGAGTTGCAACTTGTCCCAACCAAGGTGTATTTGACAACCATGCCCCTAAATCTTCTCAATCCCCTGAACCTTCCAAGTAACCGAATCCGTCGTTATCCTTATAGACATAAATATATCTGGATAAGGAAATCTTCAAACGTTCTTTTCCCCTTATTGCTTTGCCAAACAAGTTCGCAGTTTCAGCACTGCAGTCCTTCAGAAGAGTCATTCTGAGGGCAGGGTGCGGCAACCACTCGGTGGGGAAGAAATAGTAATAATAAATTAATAAATAAATAATTTATATTTCCCACCTCTCCCTACGGATCGAGGCGGGATTACAACCAGATAAAATACAGTCAATGATAGAGAAACAATGCAGTTACAGTGTGCCCATGCCATACGCGGGCGCGCCATACGCAGCCTTGAGCATACACGCTCAAGCTGTGGGGCGCGCGCGGGGTGGAAGGGGCGGCACGTCCCATTCAATTGAATGGGCGCGCGTGCCCGTTGTGCCCTGCGTGCGCCTGCACCGCCGCGCCGCCGCGCACAAGCCCCATTGTTTCCAATGGGGCTCGAGCATAGGCGGAATTCGCCTTACGCGGAGGGATCCGGAACGGATCACCCGCGTAAGGTGAGGACGGATTGTACAATAATAGAATCATAGAATCATAGAGTTGGAAGGGACCACGAGGGCCATCAGTAATATTTCTAACAAAAACCTTAACCCTCCCATAATACAATAATACAATTAACAATTAAAATTCTCATCTAATCATAGTCAATGTGGCCATGTCCTAGAAGAGTGTATTCCTGACGTTTCGCCAGCATCTGTGGCTGGCAACTTCAGAGAATGCTGGCATGGTAGAGAATGGTGTGTATGTGTGTGTGTGTGTGTATATATGTATGTATGTATGTATGTATATGTATATGTATATGTATATACATTCTCTGAAGATGCCAGCCATAGATGCAGGTGAAATGTCGGGAATAAACTCTTCCAGGACATGGCCACCTCACCTGAAAAATCTGCAAAAAACTATAGACACTCTTGTCTTAATTTTGCACAGCGATGCCTTTCCGCATTACAGATGGTCACCAAGAGTTCTTGCTTATCCCCTTACGGTCTTTACAGATCCTGCACTATTCAAGGCGATGTGCCCCCAATAAAATTACAGCCCAAAGTGAGGCAAACGGGGAGGAGAGACTGACAGACAGATAGCAAGGTTCGAAGACAACCAGACAAAGATTATAAATCGCCTCTTTTCTGAGCTCTGTTTGATGTGTTGCCCAAGGCCAGGTGGAAAATCTTTCCACAGTTGCCTCCTTCCCCCTTAGGTCACTTTTGCCTCGTTTTTCAATAAGGAGTCTGAAGCTTTACTGAGTTCTTTAGCACATTTGTTTCCCATTAAGTTACTTTGCGCTTTTGCACTGTGTTATGCTAGATAATTGCTTTAATAACAAACTGAGGAAAAGCTTTTGAACATTTTAGGAAGTCATTTTCTCCCCCCTCCTCTTTCCAAAGGAAAAAAGAAAATCCAGCAAGAGTCTTAACAAACTTGAGCCGGAGAGAGGGGGGGGGGGAAGCAAGGAAGGGTCTCTCGGCCCTGTTTTGCCGCTGATAGATTGTCTTTGTATATAAGCCATATGCTGACCCCTTTGGAAAGAGGCAACAAACAGCTGCAGAGTAGCTTTTACCACTTCCTAGTGTATATTGCATAACAGAGCCAAATTATTCACACAGTATTATTTTTAAAGTTAAGTAGTCAGCCAGGACCAGATGGAGAAAATGGCACAGAATGAGGGAGGATTTAACTCTCTGTCTCCACTTCGATCCCAATCCAGATTGCACCCCCTGAATTAGTTACTAATCCCTATTAGTCCCTATTAATCTGCCCCACCCTCACATGGCATTAATATATCATCTGCATTGATGACATCCAGTCTTGTTTGGATCTTACTGCAGAATGCAGATTTGCTGCAGCAAACTGTTTTTTTGTCATGTGCAGCCGCATTCCCACATACAAATAAATCGCTTTGCGATCCAAATCAGTGAATCAGTTCGGCAGCAGAGTGTGGTTCGCACTACATTTGCCCCGATTGCTTTTTCTTGCTGTGAAATAAAATAAAACACCCACTTGTGGTTCCCCTTGATGAATGAATCGGTCCAAAATGGACCTGCTCCAGGTGGCCGAAGGGCAAATTTACATTGATTCCGATCCGCATCTGGTTCACACTTGCGCAGAATCGATTGAACATTGCAAAACTAGTCAATTCTATCTCCTGCATGCGCAAGTCCGCTAACAAAGACAAGCCCCATGGTAAATCCCAGTCGCTGAGCTTTAATGGGAGATCCTCATCCCATTGAAATGTAACCGTTTGCTTTCAAAAAGACATCCTGCAATGAAGTGTTTCCATTTCTGCTTTTGAATCAAAAAGAAAGTCCGTCAAAGGAGAAGAGAACATTATCCAGCCGCTGCTTGTTTTCTTTATTCTCGGATGTCTTCTATGTCACAAAAGGAAACCTTGAAAGCCTTGTTATCACTTCAAAGTTTCGCAAATACTTCATTACTTTGGCAGGTGGTCTCATTGCTCCTGTTTTGACAACAGGCCTAGGACTGACTTACTTCCAACCTGGATATTTGATCGGATTATGTTTTTCTATGCGACCATTGACTACTAGATATGACAGTTGTCTAGTTTCTTATACCAGTTGGGTTTACAGAAGCCTTGGTCCAAAGGTAGATTCATTGGCCCTTTCGATGTTGTTGGTCTAAAACTCATACCAATCCTAGCCAACATAGTCAATGGATGGGAATGGTGATCCAGCAACATCTCGAGGGTCACATGGTCTCCATTTTTGCCTTGGCCCAGTTACGTTTTCCCATGCAACTGGGATACTCCAGCTCCCTGGAAGGAGGATGATTTATCGTTGCTTTCAGAAGAATATTGGGAATATCTATTACACCAAGCATTCTCTCTTCCCTCCAGCCTTCCGCAAGTCCCTAACCAAGCAATGGCCGCCTGAGCAGCTGATCTGCGAATCCTCTGATGACAATCCTGGAGAGTTAATGAATGAAGAGGGATGTGGGTTATCTTTCCTGAGATTGGGGAGCGTGAATTAAATGCTCTTTTGACTGAAGACGGGAAATAATTATTCTTCTGCTTCAAAGCCACGTCTGATTGAATAATGTCGCCAGCACGAATCAGTAATAACAATCACCACTGAAGACCCATTAAACAGATTGGGCTGAATAATGCACAGGGAGAGATATCAGCAGCAGCATCTTTGCTCTCAACGTTCTTGACCTCCTAATGCTTTTTTTTACAAACGTAGAACAGGGGACTCTTTGAAGTGTGCTGATCTATTGCATCTCGGCACTTTAAAAGCCAAGAGCGTCAGGAATTTATTTTTGCACCATTCTGGGTACAAAGTCAATTTCGGAGAAGTCAGAACGGAGCTAAGGGAGAATCGTCCCATCACAACGCAACATGTTATAGAGACTGAAGTTTGTGAAGTCTAGCTCTAGAATACGCGACAGCTTTTTTCACACAGCTAGGACCCTATTGCATGGGGTTAAAACAGCAGCTTACCTTTCCCAAATTCAGTGCTAATTCGGGATGTAGTCAGGTCTTATCACGCAGAAATCACGGCCAAATTGCCACAGATGCAGATGTAAGCTGCTTCCACGGCCATTTTTACAAGTCAGAAGCGTTCGTGTTGAAAAAAGACTTCTAAAAATGGCCATTGAAGTGGCTTAGATGACCCGGGCTGCATCCAGGATGGACCCGGGTGGCAATTCGGCAGCAATTTCTGTGTGATGGGACCTGGTTGCCTCCCGAATTAGCACTGAATTCAGAAATGTGAAGCCACTGTTTTAACACCATGCGACAGGGTCCTTAGTCTCAAAGGTGCTATAAGATCCCTTTGCATACTGATATTCCAGACTAACACGGCTATGTCTCTGATTTCTAATCCTAGAGTAGTCCAGGAATAGGCAGAAGAGTTGACTGGGATCTTGTGGCAGCAAGGCCAGATTAAGATTATAAGTGCCCTGGACCAATTTCAAGCATAGGGACCTCTTTCTGCTGTTTGTGAGCTATTCTGTGAGGTGCAAAATAGAAATTATATATATATATATATGAATGAACAATAAAGAATATGCAAAGTACAATGGGTAGTAGCACATAAATCTTCATTTGTGAACCCATGTTTTACCTTTCACCCTCAGTAAAACTAACAGCTTGATGCCCTGCATTTTTATTCAATTAAAGATGAACAGATCAAATACCGCCCAGGAATCCACGCGGCATTGCTGTGGCAGTCAAAGTGGAATCATAGTGCTACAACTGTGCGTTGTGAAAGGCCCCAAGAACAGTGTCGTCAAATTCAGAGAGATGTGCAGTCCAAAGGACAACTGTGTTGTGCTCCAACAGGGTTCTTCTTATGCGCTCAACTTTTAAAACTTGACGCTCTGCTTACACTGTTCGGGAGCAGAGCCAGTGCTGCCGATGCTTACCTTTGCACACTGATGCCCGAAACCTGTGGCGAAAATCAAAACACTTTCAAGAAGAAACAGACAGAGCTTATTGGAAACTTCACTGGGGAAGTTGAAATGGCTCAGCTCTTCCTGTGCAATGCATTACAGTCACACCAGGCTACTAAGAGCACTTCTTCCAGCAGCGGTGGGAAGAGATGGGTCTTAAGAGGTGGCAAGTAGAAGGAGCCCCATCATACCATTTTCTCTTTCTTTTCTTTGCTACTCTTGAAACAATCCACCCACACAAAGAAAACTTAGCTATTCTTAGCTGCAACTGGGGGCAATGCAATGCATACACTTTCCTGCTGAATTATGAAATATGATAGCTTTTATTAAATCCATTACAATCACAGTGTCTCTGCTAAGCAGGGTCTGGAATATAGAATAAGTAGGGTGCATAATTCCATATAAATATTTAAGATTTTTGGAGCCCGATATAGCTTTTTTAGGCTCTTAAGGCATAGAAATGCAGTGAGTTGGGGCCGTTTCCTTTCAAGTTGTAGAAACTTTCCGTTTCTGAAGAGGAGCCAGGTTGGCAGCCGCTCAGTACCTCTGAAAAACTTTGGAGGCCATGGCCACGATCACATATGATCTCCAACATTTCAAAGAAGGAATGGGCTTATAACTCCCCAATGTTCCTATCAACAACCATGGCTTCCGCGGCTAAACAGTCTGCGCAGAATATTCTAGTCCATTCTCTTTTTTCTCTCTCTGAAATTACCCGCACTACAGTGTTTTAAACGCCGAGTAGGTGTTTGTAGTTTGGGTTAAAAATAAACAGAGTTGCACTACAATCTGTCATTGTCAATTCCAGAAGCGGCTTGTCACCATACTGGCAAAGCCAGCTATTTTGAATCCAGCAGACTGATCCAGGAGAACAAATATAGGCATAAAAATATGGGAAAGAAACAACAACAATACTATTGTTATTTCTTAACTTTGTTTTTATTAAAATAAATTGCAGTATGCAAGAAAAACAAGGTTGAATTCAGTGTGAAGTCGAAGGCTTTCTTGGCTGGCATCCATAGTTTGTTGTGGGTTTTTCGGGCTATGTGGCCATGTGCTAGAAGAGTTTATTCCTGATGTTTCACCAGAAGATGCCAGCTACAGGACCTTCCCGAAGTGCATTTGGGCTCTGGCATGGCTGCAACAATGCCCAAGACCAAACAGAAGGAACTACCTTGGCTGCTGGGCAAGCGAGAAAGAGACGTGATGCCCTTTCTCGCTAGCCCAGCAGCTGTGCCAGGTGTATCACCCCATGGGTGTCACCTGGTGCGACCCTCACCCCCAGCACTCCTCTGGTGATGCCACTGCTTAGAAGCCAGGATGACTTAACTGAGGCTGTTGTACTTTGGACATATCATGAGACCCTGGAAAAGACTAGGCAAAGTGGGAGGCAGTAAGAAAAGAGAGCACATTTCATCCAAAGACGCCACAGCTCTGAATTTGCAAGACCTAAGCCAGGCCACGGATGACGGGGATTCCTGCCAGTCTCAGGAGTCAAAGTCAACAGCAAATGGCACCGACTGAGAAATCCCCAAATGTCACCCCCATCCCCTTCGCCTGCTTCCCTTTCCTATGGAGGCTGAGGTCACATTATGCCTGGGCCATTTGCTCCTCGCTGCCTCATTTAAATATTCAGCGAGCCACTGCAAAGATGAACATTTTCCCCGAGTGGAGATCTGAATATTTGCCCACAAACTCCCTGCTAATGAGCACAGACAAGTGCTGGTAAGTGGCAGGAAGCATTAAGCCTCAAGTCCATCAAGGGAGGCCGCCGGGCCCTTCAGGGCACCCTCAGGGCCCATCTGACTGCAATGCCAAACTGGTGGCGTTCCGATGGCCCTTTCTCTGCCACTCTCCCCCTCACACATGAACCACCCCCCTCCCGCAACACAACCCTCCGTTTGTCCACCCCACCCAACCTCCCCCATGCTTTGACCCACTTGGGGGCATTCAAAACCACGCACACACACAACACCCACTGGTACTGAGAAACCTGCCAACTGCTTTCGACTTTGGAACAGAGGTGCCCACTCTTGTCAGCTCGGGCATGACAAGATGGAGGGGAGGGAAGAGAGCAAGCTGCAGGGAGGGCTGAGAGAGAAGGGTGCCCATTTTGCGAGCTAGTGAGCAACCGCGTTGCTCACTTTCGCATCTCCGGCAAAGGCTGGCAAGGTTGCAGCCAACAAAAGGCGGTCGGCAGCCGCTGCTGGCAAGGGGCAGGCAGCATGGCAAGCTTGGTGTGGGAAGAAAGGGAGGGAAGGGGACGATGTACTATGACTAGGTATCAATGGCATTGATTAGGACTCTGGGGACCAGGGTTCGAATCCCCAAACGGCCATAGAAACCCACTGGGGGACCCTTAGGCAAGTGGCCTGCTCTCAACCTCAGAAAGTTGTTATTTGTGGTTTTCTTCTGAATTTTTGTTCTTATTGGTGGTTTTTAAAAGTGTATTTTTGTGTGAGTAGGTGTGGTGGAAACCCACTGGGTGAGCTTGGGCATGTCTTACTCTCTCAGTCTCAGAGGATGGCACTGGCAAACTCCCTCTGGAGAAACTTGCCCACAAAACCTCCATGAGGTTTGCCTTAAGGTTGGAAAGGATATGAAGGCACACAACAACAGCAAGGTGTGTTTGTCGGTGGGTGGCTTTGTTTCCGTTAATAAATATATAGCAAATAGCAATGGCAAGGACATTTCAATATCACTTATAGGTGCACTTAAACACTGCCTAAGTGGTTTACAATGTGTAAGCCAGTTTTCCCCAACAAGCTGGGGACTCATTTTACCGACCTACAGAAGGATGCCAGGCTGAGACGACCCTGAGCCCCTGGCTAGGATTGAACTCACAACCTCATAGTTTGTGAATGAGTGGCTGCAGTATAGGCATTTTACAGTACAGGCATTATTCGGGCTAGGTGTCCATGTTCTAGAAGAGTTTATTCCTGACGTTTTGCCAGCATCTGTGGTTGGCATCGTCACAGAATGCTGACATGGAAGAGAGTTGGGTACATATATACTGTGTGACCCCACTCTCTTCCATGCCAGCATTCTCTGGAGATGCCAGCCACAGATGCTGGCGAAACGTCAGGAATAAACTCTTCTAGAACATGTCCACATCGCCCGAAAAAACACGCAAAAACCTCTAGAACTCACAACCTCATAGTTTGTTGTGAATGAGTGGCTGCAGTACAGGCATTTTACAGTACAGGCATTTAACTACTGTGCCACCAGGGCTCTTTATCTATATATCTATATCTATATCTATATCTATATCTATATCTATCTATCTATCTATCTATCTATCTATATATATATATATGGGTGGGAGGCAGTGACTGGAAAAGTGTAGCTCAGGGAAGCCTTCAAAACACCTCAACGAGGGCGAGAAGCTGCGCAATGCCTCAGAAGGCTGAGGTGTGCTGACAGTGAGGTGCTGGAGTGACACTTCTCCGGCCTGTCAGTCATCATCAGCATCTTTTCCTGATTGGCAGGCCCAGAAGGCCTGGAGCGGTGTCAGGGCAGGTGGCACCAGGGACAGCAGGTGCAGGGGGCAGGATGAAAGGGAAAAGGGCGGGCTTGGCACTAGGTGGCCACAATGGTGGCACGAGGGCTGTGAAGGAAGGAAAGATCCAAAACATACCGCAGAAATCATCCCGTTTGGGACCACTTGAACTGCCCTGGCTAAATGCTAGGGGATTCTGGGAACTGGAGTGTGGTGAGACCCTGAGCCTTCTCTGTCAGAGCACTCTGGGGCCACAATCAGCTACTATTCCCAGGATTCCCTAGCACTGAGCCAGGGCAGTTCAAGCAGTCTCAAACTGGCTTATTTCTGCAGTGCGTTTTGGACTGTTGTAGCATAAGCTTTCATAGTTTTGGGAGGCATTGAGCCTTCTCTGACAGAGAGCTCTGGTACCACAATAAACTACAGTTCCAAGGATTCCCTAGCACTGAGCCAGGGCAGGTAAAGTTGTCTCAAACTGGTTTCTGCAGTGTGTTTTGGACCTAGGGGACAAAATGCTCTGTGCAGATGCATTTCCTCCTTGACATCATCATCATCATCATCATCATCAATTTTATTTACTTATCTCCCACCTTTCTCCCGATATAGGGATACAAGGTGACATTGCAACTGTTTCCTATTTGCTTGCCTTCCCCTTCTGGACCCAAGCTGCACAAACTCCCAGAGAGATGGCACAATTGAGGATGAACAGGTGAATAGGCAGATAAAACAAGGTATAGCACAGCAGGTATAGGAGGCACCAGGGCTTGGCACCGTGCCCCATCCCGAGGTGTGGGTCTTGCCAGGTGCCTGAAGATTCCATCCAACATGAAAGGCCTCTTCTGGTGAGGAAATGAAATGCAAAGTACCCATAAAACTGTGGCAATAAAACAGGTCAGATAGAAGCAGGATAAAGCCAGCTGGCAGAAGCAGAGAAAAGAACCAAAAGTAAAACCGCCACCAGTGATAAAACTATGCAAGGTGCCAAAACAGAGGTTTCCTAAAATTCCTTGCGGGGGGGGGGGGGCAGGAACGGTGCTCATATGGCACCGAAAAGAATGTAATAGTCCAAAACACACTGCAGAAATAATCTAGTTTGAGACTGCTTTCACAGCCCTGGCTCAGTGCTAGGGAATCCAGGGAATGCTTTATTGTAACTCCAGAGCTCTCTGACAGAAGTTTCAATGTCTCACAAAACTACAGTTAGAACAATCTTAAACTGGATTGCTTCTGCAGTGCATTTTGGACCAACGTTTTTGTGTTATAACTTAACTTCAAAGTTATTTTTGTAGTTACAAGGGTGCAGTTTTTAGCATTCAGACATATTTTTTTCTTAAAGAGTAAAGTCCAAATCTAACTATTTCAGATACCTTTGAGAAACCCAAGAGCAAAAGAGTTACTCTTTTAAATGGTATCACTAAAGAGTAATGACTCTTTTGTGCCCTTGGAGCTATAATGGTAACTAAGGGCCCAAACAGACAGGCCAAAATAAAGCTGCTTCGGATCACTTTGGAGGTATGCTGTTTAAATGACACATGCGTCTTAGGCCAGATGCTGCGCCAAAGCTGCACTCCACTTCTTAGGACTGGAACGTGGCTTTGGTGTGGCTTTCGGACTTTTAGGGCGCATGCATAATTTAAACAGCATACCTCCAAAGTGATCCGAAGCAGCTTTATTTTGGCCTGTCTGTTCAGGCCCTAATTACTTTTAAAAGTAATGCTGAAAGTTCGAAGTCTGTTTTGGAGACTTTAAACCTGACTTGGGATCTTGAACTGCCAAACAATGGCCCATGGGACTGTTAAGTCTGCCAGTTTGAACGGTGCAAGATGGACCAACTCTCTGTTAAGACAAAAACAACAGCAAAGCCCCAACAACACCCCGGAGTTCTGGAGGCAGTTGTCTAGCATGCTGTCTGCCTTTGCCGGGAGAGAAAACTTCAGATATACACAGGGCATGTTTGCTGGGTGACCGACTATGACCGTAGGACAGTCTCTAACACATTCCTCTCCTACGAATGTGGTGTTCCTCCTCTTTAATTGCGACTGTTTCCTTCCGCTTTCACCCATAGAGGTCTTTTGCTTATGTGACATGGATTGGTACCCTTAACTTCCTTTAACCTTGGTCACAGCAAGGGTTTGACAAGAGCGATGCTCCTGTCTCCTTTCAATGGATCTTATGAAAGATGGGCTATTCATTTTATTTTATTTTATTGAAAACGGAGATGCTGACGATTAAATGTGGGACTTTCTGGAAGCCAAGCATGTGGTCTAGTTCTGAGCGACCATCCTTTCACCATAGGTTTTTGTGGGTTTTTTGGGCTCTGTGGCCATGTTCTAGAAGAGCTTACTCCTGACTTTTTGCCAGCATCTGTGGCTGGCATCTTCAGAGAATGCTGGCATGGAAGAGAGTGGGGTCACACAGCATATATATACCCAACCCTCTTCCATGTCATCATTCTCTGAAGATGTTAGCCACAGATGCAGGCGAAACATCAGGAACAAACTCTTCTAGAATGTGGCCACAGAGCCATGAGACAGAGGCCATTGTCTGCCTCCATTCGCCACTTCTGCAAGACCCTGGAAAAAGTGCAATTGCGGATGCGGCATATCTAAAGGAATCAAGCCAACAACCCCCAGAACCGCCAAACTCTCCCAGCAAGCATGGCTTGTAACCATGCTGGATTATGGGAGTTGTAGTTTGAAAGCAAGAATTCCAAGTTCTGGCAATAATTTATCGAGGCCGCCTCCTCTTTCTCCGACAGTGTCATGCCTTTCGTCTCTGAAGCTCGGGAGAAGCCGGAATGACATTTCTTCTCTTTTCCTCTCCTTCTCTCCTCCCCCACTTCTATATTGTTCTCCCTTTCTTCCTCCATTAATCTATCCCTCCTCCCTTCGCTCCCGTTTCCCACTGATGCGAAAGCACCGCTCCCATTTAGAGCTAATGGCTTTTACCTGCTAATGGCAGAGCCGGTCTGACTTCTCCTTTGCTATTAAACTGACCTGAACTTTTCTATTTCCTGAGTTCTTTGATGTAGCTCAAAAGTTCTCTCTGGCGCACACCTGAACATTACCGTCTAGCCTCCTACCAAGGCCCCCTTTGGCTTCAAACCCAGAATCAAAGGCCCCTTTTCTAGGGGAGCCCCGGGGATTCCCTCCAGCATGGGTGCATGCATCCCAGAATCAGCATGTTATGCATAGCATGTTTGAGATTTCTATTTGGGCCATTGCTAAGAACATTATAAATGAAATGAGCAGAAATAGAGATTTTTTTTAAAAGAATGCAAAACTGACATACCCATCTTTACATGACATGGCAGCTGGCACATCTTTGAGCCACCTGAAAACATCACTTTCGCAGTAGTGAAGGGATTTAGTCCTGGGCTGCCTTTAAACCTTTGAAAGGAGTAGCAATTCTTATTCAGACCTCAAACTAGAGCTGTATATTATGTTACGTTGGTTGTTGTTGTGCGTCTTTAAGTTGTTTCTGACTTGTGGGGACCCGAAGGCAAACCTATCATGGGGTTTTCTTGGCACAATTTGTTTGCCATTGCCATACTCATAGGCTGAGAGATTGGGACCAAGCTCACCCAGTGGGTTTACATGGCCAAGATGGGATTCAAACCCTGGTCTCCAGAGTCATAGTCCAGTGCTTAAACCACAACACCATGCTGACTCTAAATGTTATATATTTGGTTGTTAAAGGGTAGTGGTGGACAAAGTTTGGCCCTCCAGATGTGGTTGCACTGGAAATTCCATCAGTAGCCAGCACTGATAATGCTGGAAGATGTCAGACACTAAAGCAGGCAATGCTCAAGTTCTTATCAGCTTATTTGAGAACGGGATCCTCAACTGAGCAGATCCTGAGCAGATTTAATTGTATTCTTGATGCTACTGATAGCACTTCCATAGTTTTTATCATTCTTGAATCAAACATGCAATTCCATTTGCGAAGGCAGCAGCGGGAAAACGTCCCGGCTACAGAGACATTGGCTGGAATCATGTACACATGTTCCCCTGTGGAAGAAGTCGAACATTTTTTGTTTGAGGCAGGATAGCTGTACTCAGTTTAAGGTTGTGAAAGAGGGATTTTGCATGCAGTGCCATTATGCAAGGCATTCACATTGTGCATGGCTGCACATTGTGCATAGATGCACATGCATATTGCACTCAGATGCACATTCCACAGGCAAGTCTGCATGTGCATTTGGTTGCACAGTATAACAGTTTACTAAAATGACATTGCACGACTGTGGCATAACTTGGTAAGCATGAAGTTATGCTCCACCTTCTTGATGTAGGATCTGAGCCACTGATCTTAGGGCCAGGGCCACTCATGTGGCCATGTTCTAGAAGACGTTTTGCCAGCATCTGTGGCTGGCATCTTCAGAGCATATATATGCCTTAATGTTTCCAGCTGTGGAAGTTTTTGCAAGTGATTCCACCCTAAAATAAAACCTTTTGGTGTGCAGTTCCCTAGTTTTCGCACCATGTCCCAGTACGTCATGTTTCCCGGTCTGCCCTTTTTAAAATTCGGAAATTGTATTGCAAAGTTTAGAAAGAAAGTGGACGTCTATGTAGAAGTGCATTTTGACTTGTGCAAAAGTGCATGTGGTAAATTTGCATTAAAACCCGAACCAAACAACACCCGCGACTCATCTGCACCGCTACCTCAAGGACTCAAAAGATGCCACTTGTCGGAAGTGGTGCATCTACCTGATGCCATCTGCTGCCTCCCAAACCGCCCACCTTCCAGGCTTCCAGCAACACTTTTGCGCACACACGTCCATGCATGTGATAAGCAGGCAAGGAATGGGTTGGGGAGACAAAAGAAAGAGGTGACAAGAGGGGCAAAAATGCAGGGACTAATTAGACCCTTCGTCACAAGCCAGGAGATGTGCCAGGCTGACAGTCAGTCAAGCAGATAAGGGAAAATGAGTTAAAATGTAGCCCCAGGTTTCCCAAGGCCAGGGGCTGACAGACAAGAGCATGGCAAGCAAACAGGGAGCCAAAGAAAGGTCATTTGCACAGAGCAATGTTAGGGGTCCTTGTGTTTCAGATCACTCTGGTGGTATTCGCTGCTCCTGGGCTTCTGGAAAAGACAAAAAAGTGCGCTGGCGGGGGTGACAGGAGAATCCTAGACGAATTTTCCCATTTGGCCAAATGAAACATTGACTGTTGTGGCAGAAGCTGGAAGAATGGGCAGCTGCACTGCAAGGGGAGGCACTGATGCCCGTCTCCTGCATCCTCAAGCAATACCAAGTTCCAGCCCGAAACCCACTTTGGTTGCCTTTAGAAGAGAGATTTCCATACTTTCATCCTCCAAGCGTTCTGGGCTTCAATTCCCAGAAGCCCTGGCCAGCAAGGAATTCTGGGTGCCGACGTCCAAAACAGCTGGAGGACCAAAGGCGAGGAACTGAGAGAGAGGCCTTGAGTGCCATTTGGGAGAAAGGCAGGATATAAATCCTATAAATGAATAAAATAATAATAAAAATGGGAGATGAGTTTGACTGCGTTCTGTTTTCTGCCAGGCAAAGGCCTTTTGATGCCTTTGGCATGTAAGCTGGTCTGCTGGTGATGGGAGTCTACAATGTTTGGACCTTAGCCCTCTCTTTTATTGCTATGCTTTTGTGTTTTGAAGTTAGTTCATCTTTTCTTTGCGGTCGATAGACCATAAAATCTTCAGATTAAAAGACACATTGGTGTTTTTTAAAAAAATGCAATGCACAATAAAGCGTCTAATGGTTAAAACAACTAAACAATTCAATTATACATTAAGTACAGTTAACATTGTTCTGTCATAAGTGATCTAGCAGGTATTGCCAGATTTTAAAAAATCACTCAGCAAACAATGTATTGGAAACCTTAAGTGGAATAATAATATGAATTTCAGGGGAAAGCTGCATAATTAGAAATATTAGGGATCTTTTTCTAGCTCTTTAATATAGAGTCTCCTTCGGTGTTGTTAAAGGGGCAGCAATGGTGGTTCATGCAGCTTTATTGTCTGTTCTGTTTAATAAGGAAGGAAGGAAAGATAGTGAATCTTGCTAAGTAGAAGTCCTTCCTTCATTTGGGGATAGTTAACCAACCCAAATAAGACATCGCTTTTTTTACACAGAAGATGTGGCATAGTGGTTTGAGCACTGGAGACTAGGGTTTG
This sequence comes from Sceloporus undulatus, assembly GCF_019175285.1. NCBI lineage: Eukaryota > Metazoa > Chordata > Lepidosauria > Squamata > Phrynosomatidae > Sceloporus > Sceloporus undulatus. Next base: position 2,343,493 of record NC_056531.1, on the reverse strand, counting down.
AGTCCCAGCCTGGCCATGAAACTCACTGGGTGACCTTGGACAAATCACACTCTCTCAGCCTCGGGGGAAGGTAGTGGCAAATCCAGTGTCACCCACTGAAGTCTGCATCCCCTGCACCCTCTCGTGATACCACTAAAGTCACCCATGGATGAGCGGGGATTTGAACCCTGGTCTTGGGAGTCCCAGTCCAACATTCAAACCACTACACCATTCTAGCTCTACTGATCTAATATATTCATATTTTCAGTGTGCATGATGAGCTCCAATGGACGTAATGTGCTTATCATTGAAGAAGAAGATGCATTGCTTTTTGTGCCAGTGCAATTGGTCAAAGTTGTAACGTTGCTTATTGTCACCCTTTACTAAAGGGCTGCTTTGCCAAGGGTTTTGTGCACCGTGCCATCCAACTTCACAAGCGCACTATGCAAGATCAGAAATGAAGCGGAAGCAGTTTATGGGATTCCTGGGATTTTGTAGGGCACTGGGGTGCTAATCCCGGTTTTTAAAAAACCAACAAAATGGAAGGCAAGAAAATAGGGAGACTCCGACAGCCAGGCAAGCCTGTTGTGGTGTCTGCTCCAGCATGTGTCACAGGGTCAGAGAAGATGTTCTGCTGCAGGCTTTGCCCTGTAGATGCCCAACTTCCCCAGAGTGAAACAGGCAGGCATTGTATTCCCGGGGAAGGAGGTAGCCATGCTGCCCCTGTCACCCAGAGCACAGAGGACAGCAACCATATGCCTTCCGACCTTCCCTTGCTTTTCGAGGAAAGACTCAGCCCGCTGGGCATTTCCTATCAGAATGGTTCAAAGATGGACGCTCCGATGTGGCCTAGGACGGCATTGCCGTGGCACTCGGGTGCTGAGAGGGAGATGAAGGGAAGGGTAGCTTTGCAGGAGGGAAGGGTGCCCGAGCTGCCAGAGAAGGGGATAAGAAGGGAAGCAGAGAGGCATCTTGGTGTGCATGAAACTGGCCAGGCTTGGGAAAGCTTGATGAACCCGGCGGGCATTTTTTGCTCACAGTTCCTGATGGTAGTGATGGGCCTGCTTGGTGGCCAGACTACCAGCCTTCATTAACATGCTCAGCAAGGTTGGCAGAAGCAAGGGAAGTGGGGGGGGGGGGGAGTGAGGGATGCCTCCCAGCCAGAGACACAAACATGCAAAGGCTGATTGGAGGGGAGGGCTGGAGAGAGGCCCTTGTCGCTCCTGGCCACCCATTTTGGGTGCCGTGTGACACTTGCTCATTCTCTGCTTTTCCTTGGCGTGTGTATCTTTGCGTGCACATGCTAATCATCATCTCGTCGGAGGTGGGTAACGGCACAGAAAGGCCTCCAGCTGCTGGGACTGGGGAGAACATGGTGTCAGAGCTTCATTAAATGGTACCTGAAGATGAGTTGGTTTTGCTGGGAACATGACAGACGGGGACCCTGGCACTCCTTTTTTCAGCATTGGCAGGCAGGTTGTTACTAATTTTGACTCCTTGAGGGCATGTTTTTACAAAACAACGATGAAACAAGCATCGCCTTCACCACCATCATCCAACTGGCAACCATTTGAGTAGCATGAAAGCAACAGCATGCTAACTGTGATAATTTAGTGCACCTCTGATTGGTAATTCTTTCGGAGGCTCAATGATGCTGGATTCTTGGTGGCCCAGTTTGGATCAAAGTTGCCAGAGCATTTTAGAGGGGTTCACCCCCGACTTGAGCCTAACCTTGGAGGGGAGGCTTGAGCTCCTGCTGTCCCTTCCCATGTTCCAGGATCCATATGTGTCTCATGCAACATATTTTGGGTTCAGCTCTTCCAGTGGTCACTGAGATAATGATTGGTGAATGTGGTGAACACTGTATCATAGGCTCATAGAGCTGGAAGAGACCCCAAGGGCCATCCAGTCCAACAGTGGCATCACTGGGGGGCTGCAGGGGCTTCAGAGCACACCAGGTGACACCCCACAAGAGGGGTGACATTGTTTTGGGGTCTTCCTCCTGCTGTGGTAGAGGGTTGAGCATACCCCTCATGACTTCGCTGAAGTTCCCTTTTCAGTCTTGCAACCTCAGCAAGCCTGACCCCAGGCAGTTTTGCTCCGTTACACAAGTAAGACACAAAAGAGACACATCTGGAGATTCATGAAGTGACTGGGGTAGAAAGGGAAGCAAGCCATACCATTTCTTTCAGCCCTGGGCCTTTAGCCAGTCAGGTCCTTGGAACCAGTGGCCCCCATTGAACCACTGGAACTTGGCTCTGCAACTGCTGCACTCTGTCAAACGGTAGGGCCGGCCTTGGAAATGACACATGAAGAGACTCCATATGAAAGTGTTCCAAAAAACCCCAAACCTGAGTTGCTTTTCGAGGAGGTGCTTTCTCAGAAGACAGGGCATTTGTTGGCCATTGGGAGAAAGAAAAAGAGAGAGGGAAGAGGGGAGGAAGAGAAAGAGAGTGAGTGTGAGAGAGGAAAGGATTGAGGAGCTGGTGACAAGAAGTGATGGCTCTGTGCTCTCTTGCTCTCTCCTTCTCTTTGCGCAGCCACCTTCTCCGCACACACAGCTCCCTTCTTGCTCATTTCTCTGGACAGATCCTTGAATCCGGGCCATTCCCTCAGCTTATAGGATCCCCATTGTGCACACTTGATATTTAACAGCTTTGGCGTCTCCCATAGCTGGGAGTGAAAAGAGAGAAAACAGCTCGGCGATGTAATGGAGCAAAATCTGCATACGCTGCCCGGGTTCCATGTCCCTTTGCACTGTTTACTTGGAACGTACAAGCTACGAACTGTGGCATCTACTCAGACTTCATCAACCCATCCTGCCCTTGATGCTGGCCTCACCGACACTGCCAACTCCACGTTTCTTCCGTTCTCCAGCCACCTCATTAGACCAAGAGGATTTCTTCGTCTTCGTCTTTTGGTTCTTGCGGCTGCCCGAGCCATTTTTATTTTTTCGTTGTTAACATATTCCGTTAAAGAATAATAATAATGCAAAGGCAGACTCTCTCTTTCTCTCTCCAGCAGGAAAATGTGACAGAAATTGCTATGCCAAACAAAGGTCTCGGTTGCTCCAGAAAACAGCTTTTATATGAAATTTAACAAAAAGATGTATATAGTGAGTGCACTCCTATCCATGTTTGCTCAGAAGTAGCACCCATTGAACTCAAGAGGTTTTACTAGGTAAATGTGCATATTATTATTATTATTATTATTATTATTATTATTATTATTATTATTGTTATTATTATTATTTCAGGGTGCAGCTTTGTGACATGGATATAATGCTGCCACAGGATTGTATCCCACGAACAGTGGGAGACTTGGTCACAACAGATTTATCATTTGGTTGATTGACTGATTGAGAAGCCACTACTTCAGCCTAACAGCACTCCAACTGACATGCCTCCATGTAAAGCATGAAACCGTTAAAGCAGCACCATTTGAAATCCTAAAAATGCCACAGCGACCCATAAAACTAGCAGGAAACTAAATGGAAGCATCCAGTGACACTGAGGGATGGAACACCAGGGGCAAATTTAAATCGATTCTGATCCGCATCTGATTCACACTTGCGCGGAATTGATTTATCCAAAAAGACGTGGGAAAAAATCAGTGTCAAAAAGACGCAGGTTACATGGGTCTAGTCCATGGCCCCCCCTTTCCAAATTGCTTTAGCGATTTGGTTCAAGTGTGAACCAGGGTCATTTAAACCACTTCAAACCGATTTGCGAACCGGTTTAAAACGTAGTGGGAATGAGGCCGCAGTGGGCCCTTGGTATCTGCTGGGGTTTGGTTCCAAGACACCCCCCCCCCCCATGGATACCAAAATCCACGGATGCTCATGTCATAGTAAAATGGTGCCTCTTATATAAAATGGCAAAATCAAGGTTTGCTTTTTGGAATTTATAGCTATTTGAATGTTTTCAAGCCATGGATGGCTGAATATTTTCAAGCCATGAAGATGGGGAGACCTTCGGGGGGAGAAAAACCAGGTTCCAACAATAATTCAGTCTCACCAAATCCGACTTTCAAGAGGGAAGGACCCAATGTTGCTCAGATCACAATTTCTCCCATTTTGGATTTTTTAAAAATGAAAAAAAACCCGCACCTTCTTTCCGCTGTGAATATGAAGAAATATGTGCATGTCGGTTAACTCTTAACCAAAACGAAGTGCCCCCAAATGTTTGCCCATGCCTAGTCACCACGGTTGATCTACGGAAGTTCTTGGATGAGTGTCCAGGGGAAAGCAGCTCTCTCCTCCAGCTTCTTTCATAGCCGCCAAGGGAAACGAGATGGATATTCGTGTATATATAGCGCTATGTGCTCACCGGTCAGCATCTTCTTAGAGGGTTATTATCTCCCTTCTCCCCATGGTCTCATGCAGGCAAGTAGGGAGTTACATCAAGAAAATGCATTAAGGCCAATCGGCAAGAGAGCAGGGCACCTTTGGATCCAGCTCCCTCCTGCTCAATTATTTACATCTGATAATTCCCAGCAAATCACTGGCTGTTTATTTGTGCCCATGTATAATTGAAGAGTTTCCTAGAGCTCCAGCCAGATCTCCTCATGCTATATCTGGCCACGTTCTTGAAAGCCATTTTGTAAATTCTGGCAAGATTGGGGGGAGTCTCGAGAGTGGAGTGGCCATCCATTGAGGAGACTCTCTTTTAATTTTTGGCTTCTGCGGGGATTTGGGTAGATGCTTTATCGCTGCTTAATTGACAGGCCATTTAAGGGAGGATATTAACGTTTTCAAGAGTTTGCTTGTTCCGGAGGAGAGGCCTTTTCAAAACTAAGCACGCTGTCGCTTGAAGCCACTGCCTTCTGATGTTTGAGAGGGAAAAGATTGCAAGGTTTATTCCCTGAAGGGGGAAGAAACTAAGGGTGCATCTACGCTGTAGAAACAATTTGACACCACTTTTAAGTGCTGTAGGTCCAGCCTATAGAATTTTGGGATTTGTAGTTTTACAAGATGCTTCCTAATGGTAAAGTTCAATAGTAGGACACACTGCCTTGGAAGATGGTGAGCTCTTTGTCACTGTTGGATAGAAGAATAGAGGGCATGTTTATCAAATTTTCAATGGCTAATACCCCAGAGGAAAAGATAAAAATTCAAAATGACCTTAATAGATTAGAAAGCTGGGCCAAAACTAACAAAATAAATTTCAACACAGAGAAATGTAAGGTACTGCACACAGGCAGGAAAAAAAAAATGAAGTGCATAGATATAGGATGGGGGACACCAGGCTTAACAAGAAAGGATCCAGGAGTCCTAGCAGACCACAAGCTGAACATGAGTGTGATGCAGCAGCTAAAAAGGCCATTACGTTTCTAGGCTGCATCAATAGAAGTAGAGTGTCTAGACTGAGGGAAGTAATAGTACCACTCTATTCTGTTTTGGCCAGGCCTTCTAGAATAGCAAGAGACCCCAAGGGCCATCCAATCCAACCCTTGCCATGCAGGAACTCTCCATCAAAGTACCCCCCAACAGATGGCCATCCAGCCTCTGTTTAAAGACCTCCAAAGAAGGAGACTCTATCACTCTCCAAGGGAGTATGTTCCACTGTCAAACATCTCTTACTCTCAAGACGATCTTCCTAATGGTGTGGTGGAATTTCTTTTCCTATACAGTGGTACCCCGGGATACGAATGCGCCGCCTTACGAAATTTCCGGGTTACGAAAAAAATCCATTTAAAAAAACTGTTCCGGGTTACGAAGGTTATTTCGGGTTACGAAAAAATTTTTTGGTGCTTTTCGGCGCTATTTCGCACGAAATCGCGGCTTTTCCCCATTAGCGCCTATGGCTTTTTCGCCTTACGAAGATTTTCGGGTTACGAAAGCGGCGGCGGAACGAATTAATTTCGTAACCTGGGGTACCCCTGTAGTTTGAATCCATTGCTCTGTGTTCTATTCTCTGGAGCAGTAAAAAAACAAACAAGCCTGCTCCAACCTCAATACGACACCCCTTCAAATACTTAAATAGGACTATCATGTCATCCCTTAACCTTCTCTTCACCAGACTAAACATACCCAGCTCCTTAAATCTCTCCTCATAGGGCATGGTTTCCAGACCCTTCACCATTTTAGTCTTCCTTTGGATACTCTCCAGCTTGTCTGCATCCTTATTGAATTGTGGTGCCCAGAACTTGAAAGTAAGAGCTGTTTGGCAATGGAACCAATTGCCTAGTTCCATTGTGGACCATCTCTTTCTCTGGATGTCTTTAAAAAGAGGCCAGCTGGAGATGTTCTACCTGGATTTCCTACATTCAACAGGGGACTATGGGGCACCTTCCAACTCTGTGATTCTAGGATCCTGAAATAATCATTGGGAAAGGACCAATGGCTGGGTGGTACAAAATATTCCATATATGCGTGGAGGCTTGGTTCATTCTTTCAACTCTCCAGTTCGCAGATCTCAAATAGCAAGACTAGGAAAGAGTTGGCTCTCCATCACTGGAGACAACATTGGGCTAGACAGACCAATGGTTTGACTCTGTGGACGGCAGTTCCCTACATGGATCATAACCATCTGTGTACTTGGCCCCTGAAGCCAAACGGCATTTTCCATAGTTGGCATCCCGTATCCCCACAAGAGCAGATGCTTAGAGACAGCAGCCCACCCCTCTGTCCCCTCCAGTGGCTTCACCAACACCCACAATGGTTATCTGTTTAACAACCACTGTGCAAAGAGACTGACAGTCACGGAGCAAGAGAAGGAAACCAAAAATAAGAACGAGCAAAATGCCCCCTCCCAAGACAGCTTTTATGTATCCAGAGAAGTGAGGTGGTTTCCTGCTCTAAATATTTAACATGATGTTTATGATATGTCCTCTGGGGGAGAGCAGCTTGAAAGCTAATGTTTATGAAGTAGGTCTGGAGGGATGGAGAAGGGAGGGCAAGCAAACGTGCTTCGCCAGAAGAATGAGAAGGAGGAAGGAAGGTCTGATTTCTCCATTTTGTCCAAAAAAAAGGAGAGGAGGGATGATCAATGATGGCAAACTTTGTCCTCCTTTTGAACTAAGGATGGGGGAGAGAGCTGTCTGGTTTCCATTTTAACCAGGATGTACTTCATTTCCCATTTCTGAACCAAAATGTAGAGGTTCCTCAAAATTTATGCTTCTCTCAACATTGTAATGGAGTTGTCCTATCAAAGCGTACCTACGGAAATGCATACATTTGCGTGGGGTGGCAGGAATGCACAAAAGCGGATAGATGGACGAAAATAGCACTAAAAAGGAATATTGCTTGTTTGGGTTTGGTTCCAGGACCCCTTTGTGAACACCAAAATCCATGGATACCAAGTCCTGCTCTGTACAATGGCACAGTAAGATGGTGCCCCTTGTATAAAATGGCCAAAATCAAAGTTTGCTGTCTAAATACTTTCAAACTGTGGGGGCTTGAATCTGTGGATCAAGGAAGGGCTGACTGTATTCTGAGCTCTTCCATCACGGAGACGGAGGGGAACGTTGCACTTGTGGAGTTTTGCGGTGCTTGTGCAATGCCTCCTCCATAGCGAATGATGACATTGCACAACTAACGGCACAATCAGATGCACAAGCACATCTGCACAGACAACAGCATGTCCATGCACAATGTGCAACTGTGTGCAAGGCACCGCCTATGCAACTCCGCTTCCATAATCTTGAGCTGAATGTGGATGTTCCACATCATGCGAAATGTCCATCAGTTGTGACAGGGTAACCTAGCTATTCACAAGGCACCACCAGGATGCTAGCTTTCCAAAGTTTCGCCTGTTACAGTAGTTGGGTCAAGTTGAGTTGGGCTGGAGTTACAGAACCATGGAGAGCTCTGAATAGGGAACTTGCTTGACATGGTCTGGAGTTTAACTGAATGATGCCTTTGAAATCCTTCTTGGCTGACATTTTCTACCTGATCCAAACTCAAGAGAGGGGAACCTTTAAGTTGTAGAACAGTAGCATGGGACCAAGCACTCCATCACTTCTGAGTCAGTTCCTTCCTTCCTTGATAGCTATCTTGGGGAGCTTGAAGCTTTGGTTATAGGGAGGACCAATGCTCTTTGTGGACCTGGCGTATGGGGTTTTCATGGTAATTTGTTTTCTATGAGTGTCCCAGTTTTGGAGGACTCCAAATTGAGGGACTTTGGGTCAGGACTGTCTGTGCTGAACACCAGACAAGAACAACAGCGGTGGAGCACTGCTTGGAAACTTCCCACTTACGGCGCCATTATTTTCCCTCCCTAGCAAGTGGAAGCAAAATTTAAATCAAGAGTAGGGAAAGGGTGTGTCCTTCCAGACATCGCTGGTCTATAATTCCCATCAGTTCTAGCCTGTTTCGCCAGTACCAAGAAACGCTGAGAGTTGCAGTTGCAGAACATCTAAAGGGCTGCACGGTTCCGACATCTGATGTACAGCGAGGTTTCCAAAGTCTGTTGCTCAGTATGTTTAAGACCGAGTTGCCAACAAGATCGCATCACCAATGAGAAGACACAAAATCTGTGTCTTGAGAACTTGAGCTATTGTTCGAATTTTACAACGCTTGTTAAGCGGAGATGTGGGTGTTCCTGAGGGATCACAGAATGAATTCTGAACCAAACGGTTGTGCAGGTGTGTGAGAGAAGGAGAAAGAGAGATGGTGGCTACTGCCACATTGCAGAATGAATGCAATTTGACCCTGCTTTAACTGTTATGGCTTCAGTTTATGGAATCCTGGGATTTATAGTTTGTGGCGGCACCAGAGCTCTCTGACAGAGAAGGCTAAATATTGTTATTATATAATGGTTTTAATAATTGGTTAATAATTTAATTGTATTTTATTGTGGATGGGAGGGTTGCCGAGGGTTTGGGATATAATGGGAGCAAGCGATTATTGTATTTTAGGGATGTTTTTAGTGTCAGCCGCTTCGATCTTCTGGAGAAGCGGGATACAAATTTATTATTATTATTATTATTATTATTATTATTATTATTATTATTAAACATCCCACAAATCTACAGATGCCAGTTTTTCATAGCATTGAGCCATGGCAGTCAAAGCAATGTCAAACTGCATTGATTCTGCATTGTAGATGCAGCCGCAGTGTGAGAACAAACCCAAATAGCTCACTCCCCTGTAATCTCCCTGAATAACACACCTATATGTCTCTGCGCATAAGATGAGAACTGTTCTTGGGCCATATCCAAATTCCAAAAGCCCCTTGCTGAGGGTCTGTTTGAACTCCTTGCAAGTTAAAGCTGTCCCTGGGCCTAGAGGAAGAAGAAGATGGCGAGAGAAGAACTGGGGTGGCAGAGAAAAAGGGGGTGATCCCATCCTGACCCTGTGCATAGCCAATATGCCATTACTACCTAGGGTCGATAGCCCTCAACAACTGTACCCAAAGGTAACCCAGGCAGGTAGATTTTGTGCGTGGGCGCGAGTGCCAGCATTCCCATCTCTGCTCCATTTCCTTGGTGCATTGATATTTTGAGACGAGGGCCATAAATTTGCTGATGTGAGACAGACTGATAATAAACACTGCTTTTAACTGCTGGAGGCTTAGCTCACAATGCATTCATTATTATTGGCAAGAGAAGCATGTGTCGGTGTGTGTGTGTGTGTGTTGGGCTCAGCTAGCCTTTCCTTAGCTTGAATCCATTGCTTCGTGTCCTAGCCTCTGGAGCAGCAGAAAGCAAGCTTGCTCCATCCTCAATACGACCCCCCTTCAAAGATTTAAACAGGGCTATCATGTCACCTCTTAACCATCTCTTCTCCAGGCGAAACGTACCCAGCTCCCTAAGTCCTTCCTCATGAGTCATGGTTTCCAGATGCTTCACCATTTTAGTCGCCCTCCTCTGGAAATGCTCCGCCATGTGCTTCTTGAATTGTGGGAGCCAGAACTGGACACAATATTCCAAGTGTGGTCTGACCAAAGCCTAACAGAGTGGTACTATGACTTCTCTGGATCTAGACACTATACTCCTATTAATGCAGCCTAGAATCACATTGGCTTTTTAAACTGCCGCATCACACTGTTGACTCATGTTCAGCCCGTGGTCCACTAAGACTCCTAGATCGCTGATGTCAAGTCAGTTGTCTCCCATCCTATATCTGTGCATTTCATTTTAACCGTCCAAGTATAGTAGCCTACATTTTTCCCTGCTGACATTCATTTTGTTAGTTTTGGCCCAGCTTTCTAATCTATTAAGGTCATTTTGGGTTTTGATCCTCTTCTCTGGGGTATTAGCTATTCCTTTTAATTTGGTGTCACCTGAAAATCTGATAAGTATCTCACCTCTATTCTTTCATCCAAGTCATTGATAAAGATGTTTAATAGCACTGGGCCCAGGGCAGACCCTTGTGGCACCTCACTGGTCACTTCTCTCCAAGATGAAGAGGAGCCATTGCTGAGCATCCTTTGGGTTCGGCCAGTCAACCAATGGCAAATCCACCTAACAGTTGCATTGTCTAGGCCACATTTTACCAGCTTGTTTGCAAGCATGTCATGAAGGAGCTTGTCAAGGGCCTTATTGAATGGCCTTATACTAGATCACATCACTTTTGTTTATTATAGTGCTGCTCTAAAGAACCATGGGAGGAAATAAAGAGAATGAGAGGGAGGAAAAAGTGAAATGGAAACAGGGGGAATTTAGCCTGAGCAGGTAAGAAAAGGTATTTGAAAACAAAACTCAAGTGCTCCGGCTCAAGAGAGATGCTTTATAAATATTTCCAAGCACTCTCTATCACAATAGTTTTAGGTGGAGGAATAAAGAGCAATGAAGAAGAAAAGGAAAAGGGGGAGAAGAAAAAGGAGTTGTTGTTAAATGGAGTGTGAGTGCATGGAAAGCTAAGACACACAACCCATGGCATTGCACACAGAAAGGGCTGGCCCCAAACAGAACACAATGAACCGCAACCATAGGTGTGCATGTGGCTGTGAAATCCAAATGAGTTGAAATGTATTGGGGACAGAAAAAAAGGTCACGTTCAGCTAAGGAGTAAAATGCTGTGGCAACTGATGGGAATTACCAATGGACAAGGAAACGCACAGAACCCCATTGGAATCTGGGAAAGAAAAGCAACAAGGACAGCAATGAAGGCTGCCACATCGTGCCCGATTCAGCCAGTCTGCATGCCACCCTTAAATTGTTTCTCCAAAGTTGTTTCTTTCTTGGTCTGAAAAGGCGACATACATTTACTGGCTAGAATCCGACATGTCTTACACATGTCTATGTTCTTCTCCATTGGTTCTACTTCAGGAGGAGGCCCAGATGGTTTGGGTCTTTGAAATCTGGGTTGAATTTGAGAACCATTCCCAACGATTGTGTCAAATTTATTTCATTTATATAGAGTTTATCTTTGCTCTTGCACTCAACTCATGCTAGCTTTGTGGGCCCCGGAGAGAAACAAGGACAGTGGACCTTTCCATCCCAAGCAGAAGAAATATTATGGTGTGTGCGAAGTCGAAGGCTTTCATGGCCGGCATCCATAGATTTTTGTGGCGTTTTTGGGCCATGCGACCATGTTCTAGAAGAGTTTATTCCTGATGTTTCACCATTGCTAACACTACTCATTGATTCCTTCGAGAATGAAATTAGCAAAGAAAGACACAAGCAAATTTTGCACAGAACAAGCCCCAAACTGCAAAGATTTTTGTCAGTCCAGAGCTCTCCTCATCTGGGTTTCCTGACGCTCTATGAACATGTGTCCATCGAGAATGAATGATTCTTAGGAAGCATCCCTTTTGTGCCCAGCACTATGCAATGCACTGTATTGTGTCCATCGAGAATGAATGATTCTTAGGAAGCCTCCTTTTTGTGCCCAACACTATGCAATGCACTGTAATGGAATTTCTGAAATTGTGGCATGCTCACAACAATTCTTGTGAGGTTCCTCTCCACCTTTCCACCTTTCATTCTGCAACTTGATGAAAGACGTGAGGTGTGTTCAGAGGTGGATGTGATGCTCTACCTCCCCATAGCGCATTGCCTTTTCCCATTACAAAACTTACCTGCCTCTGAACATTTCTCTGCCCAAAGCACAACTGTGTTGCTGTACGCCAGCAGAAGGTCCTTTGCCAAATTGGTGTTTCAGCCTCTATAAATCTCTATCTGGCCATCCTACCTTGTGCGGTAAGCAATTCGACTGCTGGCTTTATTTGTTTATCTGTATCAGCAAGGGAGGCGGCTTTTACTCAGCTTATGTGCATTTTAAGTAACTTCATTTAAAAGCATTTTCAGGTTTGTTTAACATCAAGGTTGTATGTGGCTTTCTTTGGGAGTTTACTTCCTTAATATTCCTTAGTATGGGTCTTGGAGTTTGGTGAGGGACTGAGGTTTCTCTGCTAGGTGGCTTATAGTACATTCCCATGCACTGCAGCACAAGAGGTCTCTAGCAGACAATGATAAGCACCAAAGCAAACTACAAATCCCAGGATTCCGTGGAATCAAAACATGGCTGTTAGTGGGGTTGCGATGCTATATCTGGGGAGCATAGATAGAACACAAGGCACTTCGGGATGACAGGAGCAAATGTCAAAAAGAGAAAATGCCACACAATTAAGAATTGCAGAGAGAAAGTCAGGGAAGGAGGATGGGAATAAAATATCTTATTGTAAGAATGGAAAGAGAATAAAATATACAAAGGCAACCCGTACTAGAGAGGTTTCAAAATGAAATAACCCAAAATGGTGCAATCCAGGAACAAGCCATGCACAACTCAGGATGCAGAGATGCAAACTGCATGACTCTGGTGTAGGATTGTGGCCACCATTTTGGAAGCAACTGTAGTATTGTAGCGTACAGAGGCCCAAACAGGTCTGGGATGTTTTTTGGTGGGTTTTTCAAGCTATGTGGCCATGTTCTAGAAGAGTTTATTCCTGATGCTTCGCCAGCATCTGTGGCTGGCATCTTCAGAGAAAGCAATGGATGAGTTGTCCCAACCGGAGGCGGAGATTGCATAGCTGTCCATGCCCTCCTCTTCAGCTAAAGGTGGATGTTACAAAAAAGCGGAACTTTCATCCAAGTTTCACCATTTCTGAATGTCTGAAAAAGCTGGCAAATGTCAAAAGGGGGGGGGGGGAATTAAAGTTTCTGGAGCATTTGCCAGATTTCTTTAGAGAGCTCTTCGGATCCCAAATACTTGATGCAATTGTCACTCGGCGGCAAAATGTGGGCAATAATCTGAGTTGTTTGGAGGGGATGGCAGTGGCGGAAAGGAATAGCTCACCGAGGCCAGGACTAGCTAATGGAGACAAGCTCTGCCGCCCCCTCTTTCCTGACCATCTAGGGTCGATTCCAATTGATCCCAGTTCTGCTGAGTGAGAGCCGTCCTTCAAAGTTTATTCTGGTGTCAATTTTTATAGTTTCCCCCACCGATCAATAGAGTGCAGAATCATTAAGGCAAAGTTGGTGAAAGCCAATCCTTCACGTGGAGTTTTATGAATGGCTCCGAGCCCTGGCTCTAACGCCGGGGATGTAAGTGGAACCTTTAATCAGGTGAGTGTCAGTCGGACTCGCCAAGATTGAACGTCCATTTTTATGCCTCTCTTTTTCCTCCGGTACATTTTGCCAGTCGAAAGGGAGTGGGATCACGCTGGCCTCAGCGTTCGGGGCTCTCAACCCAAAGTTTTTTCCCTTCCTTATTTATTTATGCCATGCCCGGCCATTACTCGCTCATCATCCTTTGCGCTTTTATGGCATCGCTCAACTCCAGAGATCAAAGCACTTTGCAGGCGTTCATTAATTAAACCTTGCAAAAACCACGGGGAGGGAGGCGAACAATCGTGGTAGCAATATTTAATACGGTAGCAATAATTAATATGACCGAGCCTTTGGTGTGAATCTTCCCAAAGATTATCAGAGCCTCAGTGTCTGAGGCCGGAAGAGTCAATTGCAGCACAAGGGACTGAACTGAGAGCCCAACCAAAGAAGAGGCTGCATGCATTCTGCTGTACTGTCATCTCCGTTTCTGTTATCTCTGAGGTTGTTTTGTTTTGGTTCATGAAGAGTAGGCAAGAAATTTCACAGAAGTGTCTGGCTAGGGCCCTACTGTCAGATGTGAAATTATTACAGCGCTGCGAAGACCTCTGGAAGTAATCTGCTAATCTTATGAGAGACATGCTCTTTGGGTCTCAAATAAGGGACATCCTTTATAGTAAGGGACACCTAACAACCCTAACAACTCCAGAAATGTACACAAGTGCATAACACCGATAAGATTCCAGCCCATGTTTTCCCATGGCACGGATTTCCCCATCCACCTACTTAGCATCAGTTGATCTTTCTCAAGATAGGGCTGGCCTACCTTCCTCTCCAATCTCTCCTTAGCAATCCTGCACTGGGTCCCTCCTCTGCTTCTTGCCTGACTTTCCTCTGCTTCTGTAAGGTCAAGTTTCTGTTCCCTAGCCTAAAGGTCAGCCCTTGTCAGACCCAAATCTCTCAAAATACTTCTCAGCAACCTGTTTGTGGGTTGGGACTTATTTTGTACAAAATTCAGATGGGTTTGTTTTGTGCCGGAAACAGCATCTTCCAAACAGGACACAGCATTTCCTGTGCAGAAAATGTTGTTTTCTGTGCAAATCAGCCATGTGCAAGTTTTATGCAGAACAAATCTCCAATATCACTTTATTTCTTTTATATATATATATATATATATATATGCACATACTTTAAGCAAATGTGATGTATGTTACACTCGGTAAAAGTATTACTACAGGGTGGATTTGGGTTCTTGCTGCTCTTTGTCGCTTTAATTTGGACTCCGTTCGTTTTAGTGAGAAAAGATCAAGCCCTGGGTGTATTCTTTTACGTCCCCAGAGAGATCTCCCCTCTCTGGCACCCCTCCGGCCCCCCCCCCCCCCCCCCCCCCCCTGTAAATATTTTAGTACTTTTTTGAAATCAATTGAGCCTCATCAATAGGAAATAGAGTGTAAATCATTGGCCCTTTGTATTCACCCCAGAAATCGATCTTCACACATTAGAGCTATTAGCTTATTGAGAGGTATTTGATGGATGACCGGGGTAGATGTGGATGATGGAAGATCCACACCTCATGGGTTCCACCCATCAGCAAAGCTCTGATGGACGGACAAATGGAGGCGAGAGATGAGGTAGCTGGGTGGGAAGGAAAAGAACTGGAGACGTAGGAATGGAGAGTACTCAGACGGGTCTCTGCTGCTTGATCAATAGTATCCACTCAGTACTCAGTCATCCTGGAGAAGAGTGGAGCTAGCAAGCGGCTCAAAGCCAAAGTTGTTTTTGAGGAGGTGATTTCCCTCCCTGCTTGGAAACTAACTTAATTTAAGGCTGGGGATGACAGGGGCTCCTTATGGTTAATAAAACTAATGCAGCAGTTTGAAAGAATGCATTGGAATGAGCAAATAGCCCTGGATGTCTTTTCTCCCGGCTCACCAGAGTAACTACTATAATGTTGTGTTTTGGATGCATGATGACATTCTCTCTTTTATAGGAGGGTGGATTTGGCAAGTCACATATGCACATGGAAGGTCCAAGAATGCAGGCAGCTTATCGCTCAAGTCAGGTCTTACAATTTTTACCTCCACCAAGGACAGTCCATTTGTAAAGCCAATGGGTCTTCATTGCCCATTCAAGACAAGGGCCCTGTCTGCACAGCCAAGGATCTTAATTTGTATTAAAGGGTTATAGCCCAGTTCTGGTGCGGAACGTGCCGGATGTTGTCCCGACTGTTTGCACCAGAACCAGGGTTTGGGCCATGCAGGTATAGAAATGTACTTGCTATTGCCATTGCAGACATGCTTATGGAGATTTCTTCTCTGCCATTGGTCTTCCTGGATCTTGGCCACAGATAATAAATGACTGCTTGGAGCTTTGTAATGAGTTACACAACAAGTTGCTTTTAAAAGTGAACTTTCCAAGGCTCCGAGCCCTGCCCTAATCTCACCCAAAGCTCATCCATGTCCTTTAAAAACAGGCCCCCAGCTCTTGACAAGTCAGCTACACATTTTGAAACCCTGCGCTGTGTTGCTGTTATCAAAGGAGATCGCCGTGACCTACTTTGTGTATCTTGTTGCATGAGATCCACATGACAACAGTGTCCCCAAACCACCAACAAATATACAAGCAACGCCTTCTGACCATGACAGGTGGCGGCAAATGCATGCAGCATTAGAATCCGTTACCACAATCAACACTCTCCTATGATAAAACTGAGCTAATGGACAGGTCTCAGGTTGAGGAGGACGTGGCGACCTTCCCAATGATGCTCCAAGTGGATGGAAAGCAGCCTCTTGCTGGGGTTCAAGACAAGGTCTAGGCACCACTTCCATCCCACTTGAGGTCTATTTTAAGAACTGAAGTGGCGCTAGAGTGGCAGAACGCAGGCTTTGTCTTGACCCTTGCCACCGAGCTGCGAATTTCCCCTTATCTGCAACTGGCAGCTTCTCAAGTTCTCCTGAAATCAAAATCATGAAAGCTGCCCGAGAAGGTCTGTTGAATGAAGGCACTCAACACTCGAAGTAGTTAAGTAGGGGAAGTCTGCAATGGCCACTCCAAGCTACGAAGGGCACTGAATCAAGATTGGCATCGGGGTCAGCATTCTTGGATGTCTGCTGAGGACTGTGCCCTAGCAAGGGTCCCAAAGATGGTCCCCAGAATAGAGCTTAGAGAAGTTACTTGGGCAAGTCACCTGCATTCAGACTCACGGGAAGGCAATGGCAGATTCCCTCTGAACAAATCTGGCCACGATAACCACACAACAGGTTTGCCATAGGGTCTCCATAAGTCAGAAATGACTTGAAGGCACATGACATCATCACCACCACCACCACCACCAACAACAACAAAAACAAGAAGAACGAAGTTATTGGTAACAAAGCCAAGCACTGGCTCAACCTCTTGAAAAAAAATCTGGCCTGGCATCCTGTATTGCAGTCACAGATTCGTAACTTAGAGTTATGGATCTGTAATTGCTCCATCTTCAATTTTACTATGTATTCAAGAGTGTGGCATTATTACCACAATAATAAATGCCCTCAACCTTAACAGCCAGCCACAGACGCTGGCACAATATCAGGAAAAAACCTCTTCTAGAACATGGCCACATCGCCTGAAAACCCCACAAAAAACTATGGATGCCAGCCATGAAAGCCTTCGACTTCACATCCAACTACATTCATAGGGGAATGTACACCTGTGTCAGTATTATTCCAGCCACTGTTTTTCTCATCTGTATTGAATACTGGTTGCCAGAGGATCTGTTGGAGACACTTTGGAGCCCGAATGTAGCCTGAAAGGAGACAGAAACTTTTCTTTCCAGATGGTTGGCAACGTCAGGATGGGGAAGAGGCATCCAAGAATATGCGACTGACTTTCCAAGTGGAATGCCACCCACGGTGTGGGGGGCTGAGCCATTGGAGCATTCCCCTACATCCCACTTATATTTACTGGATAAACAGATCTGATCAAAACATGACAAGTCTCTTGCACTTTTTCCACAGAGAGGACTGACCTTGTAAGAGGCTGCTTGGAGAATTTCTTACCTCACAGGAGCATGAAACAGTATTAATCGAGCTTCACTGCCTTTGCTAACCTCTACGCAGTGTCTCTGTCCCAATTTGCATTTTTCCCACTTGTTCCCAACCGTTTCCCCAATACATAATCCTGGTTTGGTTACATACTAGTGTTTGAATCAGCACCAGTGACAAGCACAGTCCAGGAAAATAAAATCTCAGGCTGTTACCCGAGAGCAACATAGCCCCAGAGGACATCATAGATGTCTCTCATTTCACAACATCACTGGATCCCAAAGGGACAGCCAGCAGATTGCTGTGAGGTGGGCTATTTTTGAGATGTTCGCTCTTCGAGGCAGAGAGTGCAACCTGCAACCCATCTTTCCCTGGGCACTCTCTGTTCAAGTTACCCCCATCATTTAAAACTCTTACACATTCTCCGACACTCAACTGGAGGTGTAACGAAAGCCTTGTTCCTCAAAAGGAATTCTGTTCCCTTTCCCATGAAATGTTCTTCTAACATTGCAATAAGTTAAAACTCCAGTTGAGCTTTTAAAAACAGAATTTGGGGATGAAAAACAAAGGGGCAGGCGGAACGACCAAATGAAGCAAATAGAAGAAGAGTCAGAGGTGGGAACAATTTTCAGTGTCTCTCTCTTTGCAACAGTAGAAATTTGGGGAGCGAAAGAAAATTTCACGGCGGGCAGGATTCTCAGTCGGAGGGGCAACTTTGCCTGCTCCCTACTGTTTGCACACTTCTGTGCCCCCAGCTCTGCATTCATTTGTGCATTCTGCCAAACAGTATGAAAGTGTGGTAGAAACACAGCAGTTTGGGTCATCTAAACCAGGTCTTGGTTTTCCTCTTGTTTGCTTCTTTTATCAAATAGACTGACTTTATTGAACAGGTTTCTCAACTGATTTTTGAGGCAAAACCTCTCCATAAAGGAAATCACAACAGGCATTAAAATACAAAAACAAACAAATCAGACCATAAATTCAGAAACACACACAGACAACACACGTACGTATGTTTGAATCCTATTTTTAACTAATAATTAATTTTAATCATTATTAATTTTAATCATTATTAATTTTAAATACTTTTATTATTATTTTATTTGTATTATTTATTATTAACTAGGCTAGACTTACTGACTCAGTAGCTGCCAACCTGTAGGTGCCTTACACAGGGTTAAGGTCCCTGCAAAAGCATCGAGACACTTTTGTCTGAGGCAGAACAGTTGTAGATTTCAAAGCTGCAGAAGTGGAGTTGTGTACCTTGTGCCCATAGCCGAGCACTGAAAATGGCTGTACATGTTCGCATTGCATGTGGTTGCATGGATGAACATGCATGCATTTGGTTATACCTTCAGTTGTGCAATGTCTCACTTCACTAACAAGGCGGCGTTGTGCAACTGCAGCATAACTCTTTGGCTGGCATCCTGTTGGCGACTCCCAACAAGGGAAGACCCATTCAATTTATTATTGAATGAATCTTCAACACAAAGGTGATTCCTATCAATTCATTGGGTCTACTCTAGTCAAGGCTAGTAACAGGATTTAGGTCTTTGAGTGTGAGGTTGACATCTATCTCCTCGAAGTGGGAGGTGGGCCATCGGGATGTACCTGGATGTTGACCTCGATCCACCAACTGATTCCATGGCTCTACTCCAGTTTGGACTAGCTGAGGTCTTCCTGTAAAGCAGGGGGTAGGGGTTCCTACTGGCATTTGACATTTCCCTACACCTTTTTCAGTTTTATGGCCTCCATCTCCGCTTTCTATCACTGATGTGTTCTTGCAGATCAATTATCCTGCAGAAAAGCCAAAGGATGGGTGGGTGCAGGCGAACAACCATATATATAATTTATATCAAGAGTCTTTGCCGTCCAGAATCTTACCTGTGCTCCTGCACCCTGGTAAAACAGCGCAGCGGGAAACTTGATACAACCATACATATAACATGAAGACTGATTGCTCTTTCTTTTTCCCTGGCAGCGCTCTATCAGTGCAACATGGACGTTTCTAATGTGGCAAAGGGAATGAAACATGCACAGCATTACGCATGGCACATTTTTAAAATAATAAAATAAAATATAAAGCAGAATGCTTCTTGTCTGTACCTGGTAATGGAGTGGATAAATATGAAGCTTAACCCAAGCAAAACAGAGGTGCTCCTGGTCAGCTGAAAGGCAGGTCAAGGAACTGGGATACAACCTATCTGGGGCATTTTTAGGGATGGTGCGGGGGTGCGGACCACACCGAGTGACACCTCAGAGGGATGTGTCTGCCTTCTGGTTTTTAGATTTTTAACTGCTTTTTAAATACTACCGCTGGCCTTCCATATGCATGGATTCTGCATCCATGGATTCAACCAATCCATGAAATACTACTACTTCTCTGAAGATGCCAGTCACAGAGACTGGCGAGACGTCAGGGATAAACTCTTCTAGAACATGGCCACAGAGTCCAAAAACCCACAAAAAACTACTACTACCACTACTACTATGTACTATTAATTCTATGAGAGCCATCATGGTGTAGTGGTTTGAGCATTGGACTATGACTCTGGAGACCAGGGTTTGATTCCCAGCTCGGCTACGGAAACCCATTTGGTGACCATGGCCAGGTGACACACTCTCCACCTGAGAGGATGGCAATGGCAAGCCCCCTCGGAGCCAACCTTACCAAGAAAACCCCATGACCCCATAAGTCAGAGATTACTTTGAAGGCATGCAACAACACTAAAAACAACAAAGCCTCCTAATGAGACTTATGGCTAAGAAAATGTGTACAGACCAGCACAATCCAGGCGCAACTGCATATGGGGATTCACACCACATAATGTAAGATCTTGGCTTTAAGTCCTAAAATGGGGAGACCCATTGGGATGAATGGAATTTTGGAAGCCCCTCGATTGAAACAGGTCATGTTCCTGGTCCTTGGCTTGAAGGGGGCCTGGAGATGAGAGATTCCCCAGTGTGTCCTGTTGTCAAAACACCTCCTTCTGTCTCATCATGTGGGCCATCTTGCGTTGCTCGGGGCTGTGGATTACTACCGCTGTGACAGGCAGGCTGCAGTTGCACACTGTCCAGGCAAGGCACTGGATTCCTTCTCTGACAGTCCTGGGTTGTTCACTCTTAGCTAATTACTTTGATCCTTTACACTTTGTTAAAACAATCCCTACAACAGACAAGACATCCCTTTGGCTTTAACCTTATGACCCAGTTGGACCTTGTAAAAAAGGCAAGCGAGGGCGACCCACAGGCAGGCCCCACACGTAACTCTGTAGCCAGCCGTAATCTTCCAAACTGCCTCCAGCGTGTTCCTTTAATAGTTTCCTCCCAGGACTCTTACAAACAGGCAAATAAAAATCACATTTACAAGATCCTGGGATGACACAGACAGAGTCAGCTCCATCCCATAAGCAAACCTTTCTTGGCTGGTTTTGGACCACAGTTCGGAGAGACTTGATGGATTCAGCCTTCACCGGCGCGGAGGTCGCATGACCCGATCTGGACCTTCTGGACTAGTATATGCTCCTTCGGCGTTCACCTTTCTTCATGCAGTTTTTGGCTGGGGAAAAACCCGAAACACAAACCATTTTAATATGCATACTTTTGGAAGGGGAAATGCATTTAGAAAAGCATCACAATTGGAAGAGCAGAATAATACCAGCAGCTCATTACTGGATTCTGAATTTGGTAGACATGACTGAATTAGACAACGTAACATGCTTTTTGAAGGGGAAAAGTTTGGTTACATTTGGAAATAACTGAGAATAAGTTTTGATATATAAATAAGTCATCTTTGGGGTGATCTTGCTACTTTTGGCTTGATAGACCAAGGATGTTCTGTATATATAATGCAGAGGCATAAAAAGTCTTTAAGTTGGTATAGCATCAAGCAAAAACTGCAACAAGGGGCACGTTTATAGAACCAAGTCCTGCTAGGATGGAAGTGTGAGAAAGAGAATTGCAAACGTAATATGACTGTAATATGAATGAATGTCAAGGACTGAGAACGACGTCTGCATTGTTTCTTGTGTTTGGAAATAAATAAATAGAAATGCTTCCTTTCAAAGGAAAGACATTCTGGCCAGGCTCCTGTTGGCGTCTTACTCGCGCATAAGTTCCCCTAGACAAGCATTTGGATGCTTTTGTTTAATATGGAAGTGCCATATTCAGTTTAAGGTACTTCCGCTTGTGCTGCTCTTGGTGGCATTACATGAGCCCGTTACAAATGGGCACCCTAGGACGGACTCAGTCCGTGCTAGGGTTCCAGATGCCCCTAACCCTAGCACAGACTGAATCCGTAACAAGTTCCACACGGCCGCCGCCATCTTGACGTAATGGATGCTCTGCGTCCGCACGTTGCGCCCCGGAAATGATGCCGTGAGTGCGCGACTAGTGCCTCGCGGCATCTCTTCCGGGGAGCAAGAAGGAGCGCGATTTTCGCACTCCTTCTTGGCAGTGTCTGGGAACCGCGCTGTTTGGCTGCTGTGGTTCCCAGACGCTGCAACCGGCGGCGGCGCGAGACGGCCCCTTCTGGGCCGTCTGTAACATGCCAAAGTCTTGGCACAACTCTCTTTCACTCATTTAGTCTCAAAGGCACTACAAAGGTGCTCTTGCTTTGCATAGTGATCGTCCGGACTAACATGGCTACGTCCCAAAATGTAAATGCTGGCTTCCCCTTCACTGGAGTTTTTTAAACAGCGGCTAGATAGTCATCTTTCAGGGCTGCTTTAGCAAATGATGCCCACATGGCAGGGGGTGGACTGGATAGCCCTTGGGATCCCTTCCAATGCTACTATTCTTGGATCTGATGAGCTAAGGAGAAAATGGTGATTGAGCAGTAGTTTGGGTGGATCCTGAGGGCCACATATGGCCCATGGGATCCATGTTGCCCATCCCTGCTCTAAATGTTTTAGGCAGAAACTAGTGATAGTAACACACCCCCTGAAATTGGGAGGATTGTAAATGAAAAGGTAATTCTGGGATAAATGAAAAGGAAAAGGGGGGGACCCCATTGACAATGATGGGACAAACCGGATGATGCCATGAACTGAAGCATCATAAATGTGATGAAATTTGATAGCGCAGAGTGTAAGGTCATGCACTTGGGGGGCTAATAATAACTCCTTTGGTTAGCTGCTGCGGGTTGATTTGCTGGAAATGACAGAGGAGGAAAGATGCCCGAGGTCCTTGGTCAATGACAAGATTAATATGGGCCACCAATGTTATGTGCATGCGCCCACACACACACACACACACACACACATATACAAAGAGGCAAAGGAAACTGTGAGTTGATGTAGGCAATCCCGGGAGAAGAGAATGGAGGCGGCTCTGCAGAGCACTTGGAAGGTCTTGACCTGAGAAGTCATCAGCCTTTGCTCCAAGGATCCCTCAAAGTTGGCCTCAAAGATGTCGCAGCAAGTTTTGCAGTGCAAGAACTTCCTCCTAATAGACTCCATCGCCAACTCCTCAAGGAGAAGCCAAAAATGCACACAGGTGTCCTGATCCATAGGAATAAGCATATTCAATTGGGATTTATGTCAGCCAGCTAGGCCTTTTGTCAACTTAACAGGTCGCAGTTGCGCATCAAAGACAAAGTCATCCCAAAACATTCCCCTTTTCTCTTTCTATCTGGCTTCTGAGTTAGGGACACATGACGAGTATGTTGGGCTCATATGAACACGGGCCCCAGTGGACTACTGCAACTTCGGGATAGAAGTGGTATGAATTAAACAGCCATCACCCTCCGAACTTTCACACCACGTGATTTTGAATTTTGATTTTTTGAATTTTCAAAACTTTTGAATTTTGAATTTTTCATCTCCGGATTTCTCTCCAGTCTCAGGACAGAGGCTCAGCTGGAGGCGAGTGGAAGGCAAAATCTCTGGATTTTGCAAGGAGGGGCAGAGTCATTTTTGGAGCGATCTGGTGAAAATAAATGATCTTTCTGACCTTTTTACTTGGAAGGGGAGACGTTTGGGGGCAAGGAGATGTTCCAGCAGGGCTTGAAAGTCTGAATGCTGGGGCACCAAAAACTGGTTTCAATGTGTTTCTTAGGTGCATATGCGCCTAAGAAAAGGAGACAAAAGGACGAGCATTTGCATGCATTTTACACATGTTTAACTAGTTTGTGGGTACGCTTTTCTCTTCCCTCCCTCCCTCCCTCCCTTCTTTCCTTCCATCTTTCCCAGACATGCCACAAAAGAGTGCCATGGAGACTTTACTAACTCAGAGCCCATTGAGTGCCAGTGTCATTCATGGCCATGCACTGCCTGGGCAACTCTAGTCCCTGGTGCCAGCAGAGGGCCCACTGACCAGCTCATTCCTTCTCTCCAAACTCTCTTCTTCATGCTCAAGTAATGGAAGCGCCCTCGAAAATTGCTGAAGGAACAAAGCCTGCCAGGCAGTAAAAAGAGGCAATTAAACCTATAAAACTCCAGTTTACAAGGGAATTTATAGTGTCGGAGGCTTTTTATAGCTTTTTTAGATGAGTTTAAATAAAAAAGGAGAGACAGAGGACCTGAAACTTGAGGAGACTTAAAAGTTCAGAGAGAGGTTTTTAAGCACACAGGGGTAATAATTAGAGGCACATTTTTCCATTTCACTGTCTCTGCAAACTCTGGCTGAAAGAATTTCAAGCTGTAGGAAGCTATTTCATTCTAAGATCAGGGCCGGGGAGGCAAAAGACATATACGAGGGGTGACTCGATGGTCATCGTTCCATAGGTGGGGTAGACGTGCCTATATTTTATCAGGGCAATGTCTGGCGTGCCACTCAATGTGCGTTGGAAGAGGACGTTGACAAAGTCCATCCTACAGATTTCTTGCAACATCAGCAGAGAAAGCCAGATGGACAGAGGGTTCATCTCACCCAGAGTTGGGAACGCACTGGCTTTCCAGATTTGTTGGATGAAAATGCTCATAGTTTCTTACCATTGGCCATACTGGCTGGGATTTGTAGGAGCTGGAGTCTAAAACATTTGGCAGGCCAAAGGTTCCTCTCTCCTGAACTTGTTGTAAAAGAGAAAAGAAAAGAGGACTATCCAGGCACCATCTCAAATACAATTTAAATCACAGTTTTTGTGGGTTTTCGGGCTCTGTGGCCATGTTCTAGAAGAGTTTATTCCTGACGTTTCACCAGCATCTGTGGCTGGCATCTTCAGAGAATGCATCTTTTATCTTGTCGTAGCTATGCTGTAAGTTGCCTTGGGTCGTGTGTTGGGAGCAAGGTGGGCTAGAAAATCAGTCAATCAATCAATCAATCAATCAATCGAGAACATCCATATTGAGTCAGAGGTTACAGAAGGGGCGTTACACATATGGTGCCACTGTATATGCAGTGCATGTGATGTACATGCAGACGCTTATTTGCTCGTGCATCCAGTGGCACTATATCACCAATCGACATGAGCGGTGCTTGGCAGAACTCCACAGGTGTTGAGTTCCACTGTGCAACCCTGATATAGGAGCACATCTCCCATGTTTTTAACCAGTTGGTTCTTGTCTGAAGACTTCAAAGACATAGCCGTGTTAGTCTGGAAAATCAGTGTGCCAAGTGAGACTAACTGGAGACTAACTGAAAGAGAGAAGTTGGTAACATGAGTTTTCATAGGCTTGAGTCTACCTCCTCAGATGCATCTGAGGAGGTAGACTCAAGTCTACAAAAGCTCCTGCTACCAACGTCTCACTTTCATTTCGTCTCAAAGGTGCTGCAAGATCCCTTGGCACGCTGAAAAGTTCTGTCTTTGATTGTGGGAACCTACCAAATACATTGGTTTTTCTGCTTCCATGCATTAAACCCATGGTTTTGGGTGGAGTCCAGCCAATAATCAGCTGTGAAGATCTCTCCAGCAGCAGCAGCAGCAGGAGGAAAGTTGCATGAACTGGTTTGACACCTTTGGGGGGGGGGGTTTAATAGGATGTGAGCAGAAGTCTGAGAGTTACAGGAAGGCTTAGCAGGAGAAGGAGCCCAAAGGCACGCCTAGGAGCCCCGGCACCTCGAAGGGTTTTTGATGCTCTCCAAATGCAGTGAGCATGATTGCCTTGATCTTTTATTGCCCTAGTTAATTATTGACGTTGTTAGCATGCATACATTATTTCTCTCTTTGCCAGTCTATCAGCATAATCTCAAAGCACAGCTCCTTGAAAGCGACACCCACCTTTCTAGGTTGTTGTCTTGTGGTTGGAAACTGACTGCTCAAGTGTAACAGCCCCAAAGCCTTTGAAGACTGGAGACTAGGCTGGTCGGCCTCACCCCTCCCATGCCTTTTCTTTCTTCTGCACCTAGACTGAAATCCAGATGGAGTACCATCTTGAGATGGTTGGTATCTTAAGCTCTCAGTAGGAGAGGTGCTAGAATGAAGGTTGGAGAGGATGGCTCATGCACCTTTAATAGCTGAGCAGAAGAGGGAATCCCAGCAGGTGATGCTTGTTGGCGGGTTGAGGGACAAGCAGCATCTGCTGGGATTCCCTCTTCTGCTCAGCTATAAAAGGTGCATGAGGCCTCTACAGTTTTCATTTGATGTTTGGGTGCATGTGGGAGAAGGTATTGTATATTGCAAAGATTGTGTGTGTGTATGGATGGACGGACATGTGCATACATGAATGCCCATGTTAGGTTTGCTAGGTAGAGTAAGGGAAATGGCTCCTGTACCTTTAATAAGTATGTAGGAAAGGGAATTTCAACAGCTATTGGTTGTCATGCAAGCTCCATCAGCTGGAATTTCCTCTTCTGCACAACCATGAAACTCCCTTGGAGAGTGGTGGAGTCTCCCTCCGCAGAGATCTTTAAACAGAGGCTGGATGGCCATCTATCTGGGATGCTTTGATGGAGAGTTCCTGCATTGCAGAAGAATGGGGTTGGACTGGATGGCCCTTGGGGTCTCTTCCAACACTATGATGACAATAGGAAAGCCTGTCCCTTATTCCACTGCACAACCTGAGCCCATGGATGTGCTTTTTTGCACCGATATTGTCCACAAAAACAAGGCCTTTCCCGCACTGGGTGAGGGAGAGCTGCACCCAAGGACTGGTATATTGGCAGCTTCTAATACACATTCTCCTGTTCAGGCTCTCAACTATCGAATGCGTTCCTGATGTAGGCCATTTCTCTGCACCTTCGGTTTTTCCATTTTCTAGTTCCCAGAATCCCTTACCCTTGGCCATCCTGACTGGACTTTTAAAAAATTGATGTTCAAAGCATTTGGGGGAGCCAAGACTGAGAACTATCGGAGACCTTGGAGCATGAACAATGTCATGGCGGCCCTTACGTGAATAGGGTTGTTGCGAAATTACTCAGATCAGTTTTGCATGCACAGGAATGTAGTTACTGAATTTCTTTCTTTCTTTCTTTCTTTCTTTCTTTCTTTCTTTCTTTCTTTCTTTCCAGTGTAGGCTCCTAAAGAAAAGGAGCAGGCAAAGGGTGCCAGGGAATCTGAACCCAGACGGCAGAAGAGTTCCAGGTGGGCACAGCTTTCAACATCTCGCTGTCGGTGATGCTAGAAATTTGGGGTTGGACGGAAAATTTGGTTGGGAGGCCGGATCCTTGTTGGAGAGCATGATCTGCGTACATTTACAGCACTATACAAATAAACTATAATAATAATAATAATCCTCATTGTTGCCCCCCTCCCCAAAAGCTAGACCCCTGTGCCTGCAAAACACACACCTATTGGCTTCTATGAACATCTCTCCTCTCATTTCTGAAGTGAGGATGCTGGTGTCTGCCTTACGTTCTGTCATCCCCCAACTATTGACAATAACATGGGAGCTGGGGACCCCAGATCCAGCAAAACAACACTTGTTGCCTCTAGAAGAGCCAATGCATTTGGAGATTGGATGTCTCCTTTCCTCTTCTGCTCCTTGTTTTTCTTTCCAGCCGCCCAGCCCTGAGTCCCTGTCTTTGTTGTGTGCCTACCAACACCTCGCTCAGACACAGACTGCTCTCTTGTCTCACTTCTTCTCTTTTCGAGGGTGGTTGCACACCCTGGAGGGATGTGCTTTGTCATAGGATATCAAACTTTCCCCTTCAACAACTCTGTGGCTTCAACAGGCCCAGCGAGGGCAATGCAGAGCAGGGGGAAGGCGCACCAAAATCTCTGGCGTGCTGCATCCCAGTGACAGTAGAGCTGTGAGAGAAAACGCAGGGAGGTTGCTTTGAGCTCTGCACCTGAAACAGGAGAGAAAGCATGCCTGAGAAGTGACTAAACACCCCCCCCTCATACACACACCTTCACTCTTTCACACATACACCGACACTGTCCTCAAAGGACCTCATGGAAATCAATGGAAGGTTGTGGGAGACTAGGGGGCAGCATTAGTCCCCTAGGAGACCTTGCACTCCCTTGCAACCCACTGCAAAAACCCATTTTGCCCCCCATGGCCCCAATGCCCTGTAGAGGCTGTGTGCAGGCATTTTGTCATGGGGGGGGGGGGGAGCCATTTTAGGCCTTTCTTCTTTCTTTCCCCAAACAGGAATGACCACAAGTCACTTCTGGTTTTGAAAAAAGGGCTTTTCTGGGCTTAGAACGATCTAAGGGGGCTCCAAAGCATAGTGGAAATGCCCCTTCCTCTTAGAGAGCATTGGGGCCATTGTTCTCACCCTTGTGGGCACCTGAGGACCACAAAAATAGCCCTGGGGGGCTACATGAAGCCTACAGACCGTACTTTGTCCACCCCAATGTAGACCAAGGCTGCATCTGCACAGTAGAGATGATCCAGGTTGACCCCCACTTTAACTGCCAATAGGAATCCAAAGCTATATTGTCGAATCTTGACAAAACACTGTTAGTGAATTGCTAAAGTGCATCAGGGCACTGGCAAGAGTGCTCCAATGATGCTCACTGGGAACCTCTGATGCACGCTGGGTCTGGTGCTTCCTAGCTGTTGTGCAGATGCACATTTTGGAGACTCCTGATGCACATCAGTGCCCATTATGCATCAGGGCATGGTGACTTTCTCACTCCACCATTGCTCAATGGCCGTCTATACGGTTTAATGTCACAACAGCCTCTAAGTGAACACGGATGTTGCAAAACCACTGTGCTCAATTTGTTATACATACACAGCAATTTGCAAAGACATGGGTCCCAAGCAGAATGCCAGCTGATGCAAACATGTGTTGCAGGAGACCATCTGACTACTTTTGTTTCTTTGCAGACAGCAGCTCTTTGGGATGCATTTATGCGGCTGCTGTATGATTGTTATAATTGCTGTCAGTTATTAGTCAATTGGATGCTATAACCTAGACTTCTGATACTGCTGTGAGCTTATTTGGCTGCAACCCAACATGTGCCTACCTGAGAAAAAAGTCTCTTCATGAGCATCTGAATAGATTTGCCGTTCCTACGATTGGGTTTAATGCACATATACAAAGTATTGTTTGAGCAACGGGCCACAAAACTGTGTTTTTGCAAAAAGACTCATGAATTTTGCCACGTTCCAAGAGGGAAAAATGAACCGGACAAAACTCTCAGCCAACTTGGATGGCAAATTCAAGACTTACAGTTTTTTAATGCAGAGAAAGACTAATACTTGTCTGCCATCCTGCAGCCTGAAAAGGAGGAATCGGTCAGAGCAAACAAATCAATAAGGGAGAAACCCTAATTCAGCACAATATGGTTAAATACACACAGAATCAAGCTCCTCATTTTGTTTGTTCCCATTTTCATTCGGAATCTGCTTTTTGGAAACTAAGCAGGGCCAGGCCTGGTCAGTTCTTGGATGGGAGACCACCAACGAATACCAGGGGCTGTATTTCAGAGGAAGGAACCGGCAAAATCGCCTCTGCTTATTCCTCGTCTTGGAAAACCCTATGAAAATCATGGGGTCCCCATAAATCAACAGGTGACTTGAAAGCATGCGCACATGCGCACAGGAAATGTGGACCTTCCAGACATTGGACTCGAGTCGAGTTGAGTCAGTGCATCATTTATTGTCGAATTCAAGTCATTGAAGTGACTTGAGTCCACCTTAAGTCCGAGTCGATTGAGTCGAGTTTACATTGCTGGCAAATCTGGGCTGTTTTTGAAGATTATCCACAGTTTAGGACTTATTCTGCCCAAACAATAAATGTAAGTGGACTTCTTTCGTGCCGAAAAGAAAATGTCAGCACAGAAAACAAGTTTCCTGCTCGAAGAACAGCATGTTCTACCCGACAATGTTTTTTCTACAAGACACTCGGTTTTTGCACAGAAATGTTAATGAAAAACTTGTTTTCTGAGTATAAATGGCTGTTTTCTGCACAAAAACAGCCATAGGCATTTATTGTGCAGAAAAAGGCTTGGACCACAAAGAGTCTTGCTGTCTAGGACTCACTTCATCAAGGTTTCCTGGCATTTGAGGAACACGTCGTTCAATGATTTCTTCAGTATTTTGAATATTTTTCCTAGCCACATGTATCATGCAAGCAGGGACAAAATAGGAACAAAGATTGACCAGGGAGTGACATGAAAGCCAAAAAGAAACTAAGACAAAACCATTGCGGAGTGTCAGAGAGCCCACATTATTCATAAGCAAGCTGCAGATTTGGGGCTGGGGTCCAATTTAGCTTTTAGATCTGGGCGTAGATGGAAGAGAAGCAGAAACGTTGTGGCATTGTGGACCGTTCCCCCTACGGCGTGAGGTCCGAACTTGACAAATTTCCAGGCCCGTGACATATTTGACTCTGGGGGGAGACTCTGTGTCAAGAGATCTGCCTTGCTTCCCTCTTTGCCACACACTCCAAGGGAGGATGCGCCTTTAAAAGCGCAATGCTGCGTTTGAAATGCAGAGACAATCGAGAGTTTTCAGGCCATAGCTGTCAGGACGCCTCGCTTCCTTCATCGTCCCTCCCGCTCTGTGGTGATAAAAATTTACACAGCCAACGGAACGACGATTAATTTCATGTGAAAAGCTGACAGAATGGCCCATGTCATTGCTTTATTTGTGCCAGCACTCAGTAACTCAATGCAAGTTCCACCGAGGTGGCAGACACTCTGTCCCTCCAAGCCTTGTCTGCCTTTCTCTAATGATGCCACCGTTTTGACACGACCAAGCGGCAGAACCGGTACGTGCGAAGTTAGAATTAATTTTCTTCTGAAAGGTCAGGAATGTTAATGAGCTTTTGGCTGCCTAGCTTTCCTTTCCTCGGCTAGTGTTTCTTAATGTGTCAAATGAGGGCGGAAAGCAAGGCCAGTCCTACCAGGAGGCATTGCAATTGCGGGAAATGTTGGAAGGCCACAAAAGGAGCTGTACTCCTGGCCATCCCTTCTCTCCATAGAAAGAGCTTTGTGTGCCAAGCAACCTGGGTCTGCATCCCGTAAACTGGCCTCCTAGCCTCAGGTGGAATGGAGAACCCCTTGCTATTGTAGAAAGAAGTTTCATCTGCCAGTCCAGCCAGCTTCTGTGCATGAAGTTGGGTCTGGACACCATCTTGTCATTGACCTCAGACAGCAAGTCCTCTCCAGCGAATCTGAGAAGGAACGAAGGTCACTGTGAAGTCGAAGGCTTTCATGGCCGGCATCCATAGTTTTTTGTGGGTTTTTCAGGCTCTGCTGGCGAAACGTCAGGAATAAACTCTTCTAGAACATGGCCACAGAGCTCGAAACACCCACAAAAAACTAAATAAGGCCACTGTTAAGTAGGATGGATCAGGGTAAGGCAAAGAAGGAGTAGTCAACCAGATAAATGTCAAACGTTTTATACAGCAACTCCTATCATCCTTGACCGTTGGCCATGATGGTTGGGGCTGGTAAGAGCTGAAATTCAAAGCACCCAGAAATTGCCAGGTTGCCTGCCAAGTCAAGTGCGCTGTAGCTTAGTACTAAGTCCTACACTGAGAAGCAACATGTTGACAATGGTGGCAGTGTGTTTCTTGTCATTTGGATCCTTTGGTTTGTGTTCCGGTGTTCTGTTCAAATATGTTGTCTCAGCTCATTCCCTTCTTCCCTCATTGTAGTCTTCCTTGGGTCATCCCAGCTAACCAGGGAGCACATCATGAAGACATTGTGACCGCACAGTTGGACTCCTACGTTGGAGTTGTTTGGCACAAATGTCTGTGTGAGGAGCTATGCGTTGTTCATGCTAGGCAACCTGTGCACCAAATGGCAACATTAGCACAACGGCACATTTGAATAGGGAACTGGATGCAGAACCAAATGAACCGCATCTCAAAAGCATATGCATCTCATGCAGATGAGCACCCGCATGCACAATGGCACTGGTATGCACAACCTTGCTTTTGCAATCTTGAGCCGAATGCAGTTCAGACAAAATTATCCAAGATAAACCTATGCATGGTTAAGACATCCATATTCTGCCCTGGGTAGTCCCATGGATTTGACTGTGACAAAGCTAATTCTGAGTGAGAACAACAATTCTTGGACACGGGGATCCCATTCAGTCCTGGTTTCTTTCACTCTGAAGCAGGGCTTTCCCTCTGATTTCACAAGACTCTGGAAAAGATGAGCCCGAGGGCAGGCTTTCTGCAGCCTAGTCATAGAACAAGTCATCCTTTCTGCCTCGCCTCGATGCAATTTATGGATCCCCCCCCCTTTTGTACCAAAGGATAAAGGTCACACAGTGTTATGTTTGACGAAACAAACAAACAAAAATCTTTATTGTCCATCTCATGATCTGGCCTAATCCGAGAAGATCCAGGAGCAGACATAATGGAGCCGCTGGGATTCACCTGAGATTTGGTGAACAGCGGAGATTGCCGCTCTCTTTTGCGCTTGGGAGAAAGCCTGGTTGAACTTTGTGAGACTTTCGGAATAACCACACATGGGCTTTTCCACACACAGGTTGTTGCGCTTGCCCTTCTTAATGTGGACTAGAACAAGGAACGGCATCAGCTGTACGCCGAACAACAAACTCATTTATAATCTTGGTTTGCTAGTCAGGTTCTATAAACTGGAGAAGAAAACCACGAGACCAGCTTTATATCACTATGCAAAGGGATCTTATAGCACCTTCACTTAATAAAAAGCCAGTCTGCAAAGGGATCTTGTAGCACTATTGAGACTAACAGGAAGCAAGAAGTTGGCAGCATGAGCTTTTGTAGACTGCAACCTATTTCTTCCGATGTGTGCTACATGATCCCTTTGCATACTGGCTTTACATGAAGTTCATATATCATGGATCTCTAACTCTAGGTTACGGATCCATAGCTAAAATATAGAATGCCAGCAATTTAAAAAAAACTTTTATATAATGTAAATTTTTTAGCTATCTTGAATCCTGGACTGGGCAACAGGTGGAATATAAATTTTCATCGCCATCATTCTAGAATGAGGAGGATTTTGCTGGGAGTTTTTGGACTTATGCTTTGCAAAATTTACACTTTGGGTGTTTTTGGTTTTGCACAGAAAACAGCATTTTCTGTTCAAGAAACAGCATTCTCTGTGGTCCAAAGTGATGGTTCACAATAATCGGATTCAGTTGACCCAAAGCACAACCAAATGGGGAAAGTCCAGGTAAAGTTCAAGCAAAAAATAGTAGGCAATCCTCCCAACAATTGGGACTGCAGCTCCCATAATCATTGACCATCGGCCATGTTGGCTGAGGCTTCCAGAGGTTATAGTCCCAAACATCTGGAGGGCACCAGGTCATTTAAGTTTGTGCACTGAAGCAAGATCAGTCTAAAACCATATGGAACAGCATTCACCTTGGACAGCTCCATGTGGGACTTGAGAGTAGCACCCAGCTGAGCTTCAACTCAGGCTGCATCTGCACTGCAAAAGTAATGCAGTTTGACACTGCTTTAACTGTCATGGGTCCATGCGATGGACTTCTCAGGTTGGTGGTTTTGTGAGCTATTTCACTTTCTCCATCAGGGAGCTCTGGTGTGACTGCAAACTACCAATCCCAGCATTCCATAGCATGGAGTCATGGCAGTTAAAGTGGTGTCAAAGAGCATCATTTCCGCAGTGAAGATGCAGCTTCATTCTCGGTGGTTTGTTCCCCATGACTGCAACCCCTGAAAGTCAAAGGAGCTGCTTTCCTCATTTTTAAAACAATTAGTATCATAATCTGTGCAACCTTGAAGGTGAAGCTTCATGCATCATGCTCAGTGACTTCAGCAGGGCCTGCTCCCTGTGGCGTCACAAGATGGCATCCCTAGTGTTACGTTTTGGCCCTGAAATCTCAGGGCTTGGGATAGTCTTGACCTGGAAACCCTAGGAAGAGAGGGACAACAAGGAAGCACCCTTCTGATCCATAGGGAGAGGTGGGATATAAATTATTATTATTATTATTATTATTATTATTATTATTATTATTATTATTATTCAGAAGTGACTACCATTTGAGTTCTTCTCTCCCCAAAGTGTCTCCATCAATGACTCCATCAAGGCAGTAACTGGAAGTCCACTTTCTCATCTTGGTTAGGAAAAATGCATGATTCCCCCATTGCTAGAACTGCCTGGTGCCCATGGTACCTGGATTTGCTTATTTTCTTCCTCCCTCCCCAGCTATTAAACTGTAAGCCATTATTTTAAATAGAACCACCTGGTGTATACTGGCAGCAAGGCATTATAGAGATGTTTTAAATTATAAATAAATAAATTGGTAGGCAGCCTACGTGAAACTAATTAGGCCGCGTTGAATGGAGCCAAGGCTTTGCCAAACCCTGTGTTGCCCCATCCTTCTGCAGCAAAATAAGCTTTGCTTTTTTTCCCCTTGGGTTCAGGTCACTTTAGAAAACCTTTTTAAGTCCCTTTTGGATGCATCTCCTTTCCAGTTTGTCTTATATTTGCAAAGTTTCCAGACTAGGATGAGGAGGTGTGTTCATGTGTGTCAATTTCCATGGCATACATCTCCGTCTCTTTGCACCTTCCCTGGATGACTACTACACTTTCTGTCTTTGCAGAAAGACAGGTGATCTCCCACCAAGGTGAACTGGGAGGAGTTCTCCCTTAACATCTTTGCTTGGGTTTTAATGGAAAGGTAGGAGGCCAGAAAGGTTATAGACTACCTGAGAAGTGAGTGTCCCATGACAAATAGGACTCTCCAGCCACTCCGTTACTGCAGCCATTCACAGCCACAAGGTTTTGAGTTTGATCCCAGGGACTCCAGGGTCCACTCAGCCTTCCATCCTTTTGTAGCTTGCTAAAATGAGTCCCCAGCTTGTTGGGGGCAATTGGCTTACAGATTGTAAACTCCGTAGGGAGTGCTTAAGTGCACTGTAAGTGGTATAGAAATGTACCTGCTATTGCTGTTGCTATCCCATAGCAAAGGCAAGCTAAACCACCTCATATCCCGCTCGTGGAAATGTCACTTGGCCGTTCTTCTCCTTTGAATATCTGCTTGGTTGCCTTTTCCTTTCCATGAAACTGAATGAGAATTCTTTTTCTTTTAAATGCCTAAGAAAAGTGCAGCACAGCCCTAGCCAAAAGTCTTTCTTTCCGTCACAGGGGTATACCCACATCTTGCTATATCAGAGGTTTGTCCTCTGATATAGCAAGATGCAGGTATACCGTTGTGATGGAAAGGAAGACTTTTGGCTAGTGCTGTCGAACCCCCAGAGAACAACATAGGAGATGTTTTGAAAAGAAAAGAGCTGGTGACAGAGGGACACGTGGCACAGAGTCACACTGCTAGGTGGTCACTCCTCGCTTCTCTCTGGAGGTATAACCACGTGAGCCTGAAGCACAGGCATCAGATGGTGCCCTATGTTACCTGACCTCCAATGCTCTCAAAGGAGTCAGTTTTCCAGCCATGTGATGCATCTAGAAGGTGATGAAATGCACAAGGTGTTGCAACAATGAGGATGGGAGAGGTAGGGGACCTGACACCGAATGACAGGTGATCTCCCGCCAAGGTGCACTGGAAGGAATCAGGTGCTGCTCCAACTCAGCTGCTTACCGCAGAGGCAGAAAAAGGAGAAAGGCCAACAAAACTAGATGCCACCATCACCCGGGATGCAGCAAGCCAGGCATCACTTCCCGGTAAGCTCTCCCTGGACACTTTCATTTGGACACACCTGTGATTGATGTGCAGAGAGTATGAACGCCTCATTAGTGTAGTAATTCACTGGTCAGGAGGACACAGAATCCACTGCAGGAGGTGAAGGGGAAATCAAGGAAGGATTTAAAACTCTCAAATCAGAAGGAAGAAAGATGAGAAGATGGGAAGGAGAAGGCCAGGCAAATCATCCCAGGGAGTCATCCGACCCTTAGGAGGGAGGAAAAGTACCCTTCAATTGCTGGTAATGGCCAAGAGCACCAAGCTGGAGCATTTGATTAACGCTAATAGATGTTTATGGGATATTTCTCACTTTGCTCTCTGAGAGCCGCAAGAAGGCATTAAATATTTAAAGTTAATGCTCTGGGTTGCTCTTTCCAAAGGTGGAGGGCGATAACAAGCTTTCCCGCAAGTTCGCAATGGAGAGAATGGACGAGCCATTTGTGGGCTCTGGAGGCATGCAGTGAATGGGGTTTCGGCCGTGGCCTCATGCTGTGCGTAGTTTTGATTATCGTTATCATTATTATCCTTGCGTAGATGGGTTTGTGCACTCTCTTGTTGCTTCGATGTCTGTTTTGTAGATGGGCAAATGGAAAGTTGGAAGGGACAGTTTCTGAAGTGTGGAAGAGGGACTATCTTTGCCCTCCCCTATCTACAATCCACTGTCAATCAGGGAGATTGGATCAACCAATCCATAGCTATGAGGAAAGATGCACTTTCATGTTGAAAGCCCTCCCCCAGGTTTAATCTGACACTTTCATGAAGAGGGCCTGATTTCCTCCTTTGGCCAAATATGGTCTTTCCCAACCTTGGGTCTCCAGAGTTTGGTGGACCACAACCCCCATCATCCCTGACCATTGTTGATGCTGCATGGGGATGATGAGAGATATAATCCAACAACACCTGGAGATCCAAAGTTGAGGAAGGCTGCCTGCTTCCAGGCAGACTTTGAGATGCGCAATAAGTTCATTAGGCTTCATGCTCATTCTGACCTGGACTGGATTGTAAGGTTGTGGATTTGCCCAACAACAACATATTGTTCTGACCTAGCTTTGCTATGATGCCAGGTGCTTTGGGGTGAGCTGGTCTTGAATAGGCAATTCAAACCCATTCCCTTTACTTCTGAATGACAGGAACACCTATTCCTGGTGGAGATGCAAAAGGCTTGTCCACAGGTTTGTCCATGTGGAGGAAGGAGGCCAGCTTTAGGTGACTATGGGGACTACCATGATGAGTGTATGAACTTCAGAATTTACCACTGTCATTCATCAACAGTGATGGCCTTTGCATCAGGAGCATAAACCACAGTAACTGTTACAATCGATCACACAAAGAGCCAATGGAGACCACAAGAGGAGACCGCAAGTGATAGGATGATCCCTTCTGGGTTTTGTACAACTTCTGATGTTCTGTTT
Organism: Sceloporus undulatus; assembly: GCF_019175285.1. Taxonomy (NCBI): domain Eukaryota; kingdom Metazoa; phylum Chordata; class Lepidosauria; order Squamata; family Phrynosomatidae; genus Sceloporus; species Sceloporus undulatus. The sequence continues at coordinate 2,306,701 of NC_056531.1, read as the reverse complement.
CCGATTCTCAGGCTTACCCTGGACCGTTTTTGAAAGTTGGTCAGAAATTTCTCTCCTGAGAAGTTTATTTTCCAACCTCTCTCGTGCCTCTCACTGTTGGAGAACCTCACTCCTCTTCACTTCTCAATGTGACCACCTGGGGATGGGGTAGAGAATCCCTCATGTTCATATGTGAAGGCCGCCCTTTTTAGCCCACAATGATGGTAAATTTGAGGAATTGCGATGGACACAAAATGGAGGACTCATCGTTCCTGCCAAAGAAAAGCCTTTAGAAAGAAAAAAGACATTGTACTTCCAACTCTGCGTCATAGCCTCACCCAGAAACTATTGGAGAAGTTCTCCATCCCTAAAGATTGCTTGACATCCATCCCCTTGCTGCCATATATCTTTGGGTCCAAACTGGAGTTCTTGTCCCAGGAATCATGGTAAACATCAAAACACTCAGTTTCATCAAGATTCCCAGGACAAAGAAGGGTCCCGGTTCTTTTGGTTACGAGAACGCCATTGTGACGTTGCCACCATTTCGTAGACTGCTAATGTTCGAAATGTTGGCTTGGGCTCACTGGCATACATATTGCTCCTGCCTTTCAAGAGGACGAGAGCTACTTAGTGTTGGTTGTAAAGAAGGTCTTGCTGGTTCCATATAGGAAATCCCGTTCCTCCAAGAAGTTCAGGGTCTCCTCGATTGCTGTTCAGCATTAAAACCCTCGTATTTATTTAACAAGCATTGACTGCCCCCAGTCAAACCTTTCCTCCTACCTTATCCTCCTCCTCATTTTCCCTCATGGGCAATAATTAAAGCTTTTCCTGATTGACCTCCAGGCTTTTGAAAAACCTTTTTACTTAAACATATATTGACCTCGGCCTTGCCGCCTGGTGAGTTATTTCACAGCTGGCAATCTGAAAGTCGTAAATTAGGGCACACGCCTGTGCAACAGCCTGGTCTGTGATGTGGGTCCAAGTTGCTTTCGCGGTGGATGAAGTTAAACACCTCCAAAATTCGCTTGGCTCCAGAATATATATATATATATATATATATATATATATATATATATATTCTTGGGCATGCCAGCCAAGTTGCTCACATCCTATGAGTGACATCTCTGTGTCTATGTGCCTTCAAGTCTCTGGTCAACATCGGGCAACCCTATTCATTTCATAGGGTTTTCTTAGGCAAGGAATCCTCGGAGGTGGTTTTCCCAGTTCCTTCCTCTGAAATGCAGCCTACAGCACCGGGGGTTCATTGATATTCTCCCATCCAAGTCTTAACCAGGGCTGACCCTGCTTATCTTCCAGGATCAGATAGGATCTGGGGCTTTTAGGGCATTTAGGCCATATATTGAAATATGATATGCTGCATATATTATGTGTTTGCCCCTGTGCCTTCAAGTCACTTGTCAATTTATGGCAACCCCATGAATTTCCAGGGCTTGCTTAGGCAAGGAATCCTCAGACATGGTGTTGCACATTGCTGGATAAGTCGTGCATTATGTACTTGATGCAGGATCACAGCCTTCCGTCTTCTATCATCTGGTATTTTAAGGTCAGTGTTAAAGTTCGACAGCTGTCTGATTTGTGTGTTGGTCTTATGGTTGACCTTATTTTAATCTAAAAACCTGAAATTGACAGGGACGTTTCAATCTATTTCCTAAGTGCTTGCAAACAGGGAAGCCTGAAATATGGTCTTGCTAAACAAAATGGCACTTGTACAAACTTAGGCCCGATATGGAGTGCATGACGGTAAATAATCTGCTGTTCCATACCCTGCAACTGTCCAAATTTGGGAGGGAGAGTCTCGATTAAACTTGTCACCCGACTTTTCCAGCTGCTGTTTAAAAATGTCCCAGTTTTTCGCACATCACCTTAAAGGGTCTGCAACTTTTTGCAGAAAGGCGTCTGCATGCAACTGACCAGAAATCTGAACAGAAATCGACGCAACAGCATGTTGTATATCAGGGAGGCAAGAACAGCGAAAGACTGCAAAGTGAGAAGAATGGGGAAGTGGTTGGTGTTCTTCAAATTCTTTCCATTTTAATCAGCCTACAACACACTCCCAGGTAATGGTGCCCCCCCCCCGCACTTCCCCCATTCCAGTGCAAGATTTTCAAACCGATATTGCAGCTCTTAAAGAAAAGAGTTGGTCATAAACATTTTGAGATTAGAGATACTGAGATGCACCCATGGTAATAGTTCATGCGCTGTTCTTGCGCTGTACAGTACAACAGTTTGTGGCTGTTCTCTCCCTTCCACCCCGAGATCAAAGGGTGCAAGGCTTTTGCCGAACGAGGTTTCAAAATTATACAAAGACTAACGCAGTCTTGTCGAGGCAGAAAGGGTTCTTTTGAATTCTTGAGATAAGATGTCTTTCAAGCTTCTTCCCTTGATGAGGTGGTAGTGGGATCTATGCTGTTCTTCTCAGCTAGCCTGTTATTGGGCTGGACTAAGATCATCCAGATCAAGATGTCATTCCTAAGAAGGACCACCACCAGAGCTTTCATCAAGGACTGGGTTTAAAGTGCTGTCCCAGAGAGGAGGGGGCAGGTTTGTTCTTTGTGTGGCTTTACTCAGCCAGAAAGCTTCCGTCTTTCAAAATTCACATGCCTGAGCCCTGATCAGGGATGGCTTAGTGCCAGGCGATGGCATGGGGCTGCCTTGAGGACAGTATGGCATGTGATAAAATGCGTTTTCACTCAGCCACGCACATCCCCTTCCCATGCCCAGATCGGAGGCAAAAGTGTGTGCGATAAGGTCCTAGAGTAGTGGCTCCCAAACTTTGGATTTCAGCTTCCACAGTTCTAGACTGTTGGCCCAGTTGGCTGGAGCTTCTGAGAGTGGTAATCCAAACATCTGGAGGACCAAAGTTTGGGAACCACTGATCTACTTGGCACAGCAATTCTGCCTCTTTTTGGCCAGAGAAAGGGGAGACTGGGGGCTCTGGAGCTGACAAGGGTTGCAAAAACATCCTTGGTGGGTGGCACATATGGCTCCAGGGCCAGATTTGCCCATCTTTGTCCTAGAAGCTCTTGGGAACCCAACTGGCACAACAAATTGCCTGTAGTCCCAGTGGAACTGCGGAAGTGGACGGAGGTACTGCTTTCTTTGTCAGGCCTGGGATGTTGCAGTTGAAACCACCCAGGCAGCTTGTCAACATGAGCCTGCCGTGTGGCAGGGGATCCATAGAAAACCATGTTTGGGGCCTTGCAGACAGAATAGCAGCCAGCTCTGGCTGACAGATAGAGTGTGTTCCCGTTCCCTGTGAAATTGCATGGAAAAAACAAAATGAAAAAGACTGTTCCGTGAGGCCTGGGAGGACAATGGTCAGCAGCCGAACCCAGGTCTTTCCTTCACACCCCTTAATAAAGACGGATGGATATTGGGAGAAAAGCAAAACCGAGCATCTTGCAGTTTCTGTGTTAACACCCCATAAATTATGTTTATGCAGACACCCCCTCGAGGTGCCCCCACTTCTTTAAAAAGTGGTTATATTTTATAAACTCGGCCTTCGCCGGAGCATCTGGTCTTACTTGGGCTCCTTCAAAGTCTGCCCCTTATTAAATATTCCTGGAAAATGAAGGAAAGACTCCCAGGAGGGAGGGGGGGGGAGTGCTCAGGCGGTGTACTTTTTAGGGAATGTGGCAGTTAAGTACTGTACCAACTGCAACAAATGGAATACTATTGTTAAATATATATACATACACACACTCCCACGCATATATATCTATGTATGTATTCATCCAGCTCTGCTCTTTGCGACCTATCTTTGTGCCAAATAGCTGCATTTTGGAAGGCCAATAAGCTCTTTGTATACTCAGTGCAAGAGGAACTAGAGTCAGGAGGTCCTTCTTTTGGAGGCCCATTGCCAAAGCAGGCTGAAGACATTTTGGAACCCAAGGCAAGGGAGAAGATGAGGTTCTCCAGGGACATCACTAGGAGGTGCGGTGCCACCTAAGATGATAGGGCGATCATAAGGCAGTAATGAGTTGAAGGAACACAACAATGAACCTTGTTGACCATGTGCTTGTGGACTGGGAGGCTTTTGGATTCCGTAAGAGCTGTGATGATCTAAAATTTCTTCTCGGAGCAGGAATGAAGACACCAGAGGTCCAGCCTCCTCCAAGGGTGAACCTCTTTCCAACCTCAGAGGGTAAGACTGACCTGTCCTATGACTCTTGGGAGTCCATCTTAAGGATCATAGCTTTGCATGGTAAATATATTTCTCTTTCTCTCCAAATAGGCATCTTTAAATCATTTTGATACTTTTTGGAGCCAACAACTATGTCAGAATGTTCAGCAACTGTGACAGCTGGACTATGGTGGGGTAACGGGTAAAGTGATGGACTGAGATTTGGGAGAACAAGATCCAAGTCACATAAAACCCTGGCCATGTCTACACTGTGCAGAAAGCTCTGGAGTATTCTGGCCCTAAAGCTGCTCCCAATTCCCTATGTTATCTCTGCACTCCGCAGCTACACCAGGAGATTGTCTACACACTTGTGTAGCTGTTCCACCTGGTGCTGTCACTGCTTGGCAAATCACTCCTTCTGTGGTAAAAAAAAAAAAAAAAGGTGCCTGGTGTCAATTGCATACCTAGGTGCTTCATTGTGACCTCAAGGACTTGTGGCAGTGGCAATGGTGATGTTGGCACAGCTGCCCTGCATCATTATGGAGTGTCCCAGAGCAAAAGGTAAGATTTAAAAATTCAATTTAAGGGATCGAGGGACCAAATTCAGTATGGAACTGGCCTTCCCACATAAAGATAGTCCATACTTGAATTAGGACTTTGGCCCCGCATCATGTGGATAGGGCAGTGTAGTGTGATCTTAGGCCATTCTTTTTTCCCCTCTCTCTCAGTCTGACCTACCTTACAGGGTTGCTGTGAAACAGAAGTGGGGAGGAAGAAAGCCAAACTGAGATCACTGGAAGAAAGATGAGATGCAAGTATAACTATTTTTTTACTCTCTCTCTCCCCTACACACACGCAATATATACACAAACACACATGCATGTGAATATGCACCTTGGTCTGGAAGGTGTGGCAGACCAGGAGTATATCTGCAATGCTCACATTTTAATATCACATTATGGCTCTGTTTACGGAATCCTGGAATTTGTCATTTTGTGAGCTATGAGTTTTGTGAATCTGCCAAAGAGCAGTTGTTCAAGGGAGTACTCCAAAACAGTAGTTCTCAAACTTATTTTATTTATCCATTCATTTGTGCCTCGTTGTTCCATCTTCTCGCCCTTGGCATTAATTGGCCTGTTTCAGCAAATAATTATAATTATAATTATAATTATTTTATTCCTTACCTGCCTCTCCTTATGGCTTGAGGCGGGTTACAACATAGCGAAAACACAAGCATTCCATAAAATGCACATATTAAGCTGCATAAAATACGCATATTAAGAGGTCTACGCAATATTTATATCACAATACGTAGAACAATAATTAAATATAAACATTCATATTTAAAATTCATGATTAAAAAACTGCCTGGATAGGCCTGCCGGAAGAGATGGGCCTCCGAATGTGTCTTATATGTAACGTAGGTACGGTATTGTGTTGCCAAAGAGGCTGCATACAAGGGAAATGCACTTTCCCAGGGATTGAGCCCAAGTCTTCCCTTCTGAGCCAAGCTGGATCCTGTTGCTTCTGCCCTTGTCGACTTGCTGGGTGGTCTTTGGAGCTAAGTGGTTCATCTAAAGCCACATGGAGATTACTACGTATCCTCAGTCAGGGCAAATTATAGATAAGCCGTGCCAAAACATTGTGATTAGAGGGTGCAAACAGCGGTGGAACCGGGAACACAAAACTCGCCCTCCTCCAATCTCATTGGCGTCTCCCGAAAGGGTTCCCACAAGGAGGGCCCATCAATTTCGCTGGCAGGGAGGACACAACTTTTCCTTTCTTTTCTGCACATGGCAAGCTCTCCCCCCGCCTCCTTCCCTTCCTCTGGAAGGCGAGCAGATGTTGGGAGCGGATCCAGAGTGGCACATCTCACCTATCAGAGGTCATGCACATAAATCTCTCTCATTTCTCATTTCTGCAGCTGTAATGCATCCAGCCCACAGGTTGGCTTCTCTTCGGAGAGGAGAAATCCAGCAAGAACGGAGGCCAATGTCAAGGGCAGACTAGAACGAGAGACAAGGCCTTTGGGGAATCCTGGCGATTGGAGAGGGTTGAGAGATCTCCACGTGCCAAGAGAATGGGGGGGACGGTCAGGAAGGGAGGACGAAACTTGATGCAGGATAATAACATCTGATGCAAATAAAGCACCGAGCGGGTCCACGGCTATTTGAGCTGGTGTTACAGACAAGACGAAGAGGGCGATCCGGCTCCAGCTAGGGATGTGTCGGCACGCAAGGGCTTTTGGAAGCCCAGGTCCAGACAGAGAGGGATTTGCAAGGCCATGATGAGATGGAAGATGGAGATGTGTGTATGCGTGTGCCTTCAAGTCGCCTGTTGACTAATGGCGAACCCATGATCTCTGACGTAGTGTAGGAAAATGGAGCCAAAGGAGCTCCTGAGGCTTCTCGGCCAAAGCGTGTTGGTTCCTCACCAAAACTACACATCCCAGGGTTCTGTAGGATGGAGCTATGGCAGTTCAAGCGGTGTTAACTGCATGGTAAAGTGAAATTCTTGACATCTCTTTAGCATCTGAAACCCCAGTATCATGGGGCCCTTTCATACAACCTTCTTTCCTTCCTTCTATATATCATATCATGCCTTTTTCCTGACATGGAACTCAAGACAGCTTACAGCCTGAATTAAACCAAAGTCATCTAACCCTCCTCCAAAAAACAAAACACTGCTGTAATGATAAGATATTGAAGGGTGCATCTATACTGTAGAAATGATGCTGTTTGACACCACTTTAACTACCATGGCGCCATCCTACAGAACCCTGGGTTTTGTCATTTTTGTGGGACACCCACAATCTTTGGCAGACTCAGAAGTGGATCAGAGTTTGCATAGAAGCCACTGGTCACCACTGCGTCTGGTGGCAAAAATGGAAGGGAAGGGAAAGGGTTAAGCCAACAATTCTCAGCCTGTGGTCCTCCAGGATTTGGGACCTTAGGTCCCAGAATTCCTAACCATCAACCATGCTGACTGGGGCTTCTGGAACCTGAAGTCCCAAACATCTGGAAGACCAAAGGCTGAGAAGTACTGGGTTGAGCAGTCCCTATCCAACTCTTTGCCTTAGTAGTTCTCAGTTGACCATAGTATTAGGACAACCTCTAAGCACCTTACCTAACTGGTCTATCTTGTTCCTCAGTCAGATGGAAACTCTGAGCATCATTGTCTATCCATCTATCAATGAGAGTTCAGATTAGTGGTTTCCAAGCTTTGGTCCTCCATTTGTTTTGGACTTCAGATCCCAGAAGCCCTAGTCAACTTGGCCAAGACTTATTATTTATGGGAGCTGAAATCCAAAACATCTGGAAGACCAAAGGTTGGGAACCACAGGTTTAGATGCTGAAATATGCCCTCCACCAAAACAACGGCAACAGCAACATTTTCTGAAGTACAAAAAAACTAGGGTCAATCTAGGTGTACCTAGAACCTGACTCTGTAATATGTCAACTTTCTCTATGGTTTTTTTTAAAATTTATTGTAAGCCATGTTCAGCCATGTTCAACCATGTTCTGCCATGCAAACTTCCACATACGGTTTGAAGTGGAAGAATCTCAGCATAGTCAGTGGCAGGGGTGTCGCTACATCTCCCTTCTTCCATGAAACGGTCCTTCAGTCCTGCAGTTTCTAGCATTACAGTCACTTGAAACTTCAGTCGAGCCTTTAAGAAAATGTAGTTTAGTCATCCATAGAAAAAGGGCAGGCAGAGTGACTCAGGGAATGGGAATGCAGCCAATGCAAAAAGTCTGGATGCCAACCAGTTTCAGTGTTTTGCTCTGCAAAACTGGAACTTTTTTTAAACTTTGTATGTTTAATGTTTCGTGATGTTTTAGTGTGGACTGTTTTAAATCTGTTAGTTGCCATGGGTCCCTATGCTGGAAGGAAGGTGCAATATAAATGAAT
>NC_056531.1:2276827-2298656 GCF_019175285.1 Sceloporus undulatus | reverse complement strand
ATAATAATAATAATAATAATAATAATAATAATAATAATAATAATAATAATATAGAAGTTTGAGGCCTGAAGAGTGGGCAGAATTCTTCTTTGGAGGAGCTATGCCCTGAATTTGGGCCTAGTCCCACTACCTTTTAAACCGGATAGCAAATCAGTTTGAATCGGTTTAAATGACCATGGTTTGCGCTTGAACTGAATCGCTGAAGCAATTCGGAGAGGGGGGCCATGTGCTAGACCCCTTTAACCCGTGTCTTTTTTACTTTGATTTTTTCCATGTCGATTCCGCACAAGTGTGAACCAGATGCGGATCGGAATCGATTTAAATTTGTACTTTGGCCTGCTGGAGTGGGTCTATTTTGAACTGATTCATTCATGAATGCAAACCATTTTACAGGGGGAAAATGTGATTGGGGCAAATGTAGTGTGAACCACGCTCTGCTGTCGAATTGATCCATTGATTCGCATTGCAAACCGATTTATTTGTAAGTGGGAATGAGGCCTACGTCTCCCTTACCTAGACCTCTGGTGGGACTCATGCAGCCCTCCAGCTGTTTGTACTGCAACTCCCAGCAGCATTAGCTGACATAACCAACAGTAAGGAAGGCTGGGAGATGCGGTGGAAGGGTGTTTGATTTCCAAACCTAGTTTACTGCTTTGCACTGGCCTTTTGGACTTCCACACATCTGAGCATCCCATACTTTCCTAGGATTTCCTACCAGTTTCTCGCTTATCAATTATGAGGTCAAGGGAGTATGAACTTAGAAAACAAATGGAGGGGGGAAGAAGGCGGGGAGGATGAGGGATGCGCCTGGGAAGCGGTGCATGCTGGGCATCCAGGCCGCCCTCCTCTTCTCGCTCAAGAGCTCTGTGCTTGAAATGATATCTATGTCTCTATGTGACAGCACACCCTGACTGCTGCCTTGACGTTCTCGGGAGCTGACATCACAACCAGTATGACACTGATGCCTTTGGGCACAAATCAGAGCCGGTTTGCTCCATGCCTATGTGCAAGCCACACAGTTGCCCATAGCACCTTCCGGAGCCCCCCAGTGCCCCAGTGGGGGGAAATGGAAGGTGCCCGTGGGCCCCGGAATGAAAATCAGGAAGAGTGTAGGCATTTGCCAGCTTGCCAGCCTTGCTCCCGAAATGCTTGCATCAGCAAGCCTTCTCCTCTCCTCTCCCTGTTGCCTTTTAGCAGGCTGATTTCCATTTCCTCGCCTTGCGCCGGGGTCCGTGGGGAAGATTCTAGCCTGAGCTGGGAAACACACATACCCAGGCCTGCGATCAGCTCTTATTAGCGTCAGGGGAGACCTAATCGGACTGGGCTTCCAAGCTCATTACCTGTCATCTGGCTTGATTAAGTCAACAAGGGAAAAAGCTTCCCATGAGAGGCTGTGGGTTGGAAGGGGGCCTCGGAAGTGACACCCCAGTTGGGTGCCAGGTGTCTTGAGAGGCGCATCATGTCAGGGCCCTTGGTGCTGTTCAGGGATGGGCAGGAACCCATTTGGACAGCTGATCTGATCACTTGGAACTGCAGCCCTGTCTGCAATGGGCAGAGCTTTGCTTTTTGTTGTATTTTTCTTGCTGTTGATGGTCAGATTCCTTCACAGAGAATTTGGAGGGAGAATGTATGCCTACTTTCTCACATGACAGTTAGGGCTCCCATGTCAGTGGGGCTTTCAATCCACTCCAGATTTTGGTTCAGACATGACATGTTAAGGCCAAATGAATATTTCTCACTCTTGCACCATCTTCCCTTCAGGCACCCAGTTCCTTCTAAGTGCTCTCCTGGTGAATCACTCTTGCAAATGAAGCTGCCTCCGAATGACTAATCGGACACTCAACAAGAAAAAGAAATGGATTTGCAACTTGCGGAATGAGGCACCTTCTTGCTGAGGCACACAGAGACCTTGTCCCTCTTAAGGGAGCTCTTCTTCTAGAGACAGGCTAACTGTATGGTATAGATCTGCCCTGAGATGGAGCAACATTGCTGTTTTCTCACTTCCATCTCAAAACCACCACCAATTATTATTGTATTTATTTATATCCCATTCAAGCACTAACCAAAGCTGGCTCTGCTTAGCTTCCAAGATCAGAGAGGCTCTGGCACCTTTTGAGTATATGGGCCATGTATTAAAATGTGATATGCTGTATACATTATATGTGCGCGTCCCTGTGCCTTCATGTCTTCTGTAGACCTAATGTGACCCCATGCGTTTCACTGGGTTTTCTTGGGCAAGGAATCCTCAGAAGTGGCTTTGTCAACTCTTTCTTCTGGTGTTTCTTGGCGGTCTCCCATCCAAGGACTAACCATACCCAGGCATACATTAGACTTTTGCCTTAGTTTGTGACCAAGAGGATACCAGTTTACCGGAGGATAATAATAATAATAATAATAATAATAATAATAATAATAATAGTAATAATAATATTTCTCCGCTTCTCCCAGGTGGATCGAAGTGCGAATACAAACTGATAAAAATATACAAAACTTGTCAATAAAATACAATACAATAAGAGGCAATAAGCTTCTTCAGAGCTAATTAAACTAGTTCTATCAGAGCGACAGTGGGGTAGAATTGTTCCAATCTTAGTCAGGTAGTAATAATAATAGGAGTATCCCTGGTAAATGCCCCTAGCTTTCCACTCCACCAAATGCATCTGAGACACCAAATGTATCTGAGGAAGTAGACTTAGGTCTAGGAAAGCTCCTGCTGCCAACTTCTTTCTTTCGGTTAGTCTCAAAGGTGCTACAAGATCTCTCTACAGACTGGTCAGTAGCGACACTTGACATGCTTCCCTGCTGTGTTCAGATCCTTGAGTTCAAGTGAAAGAAGTCCTGGGGTGGGTGGGAAGCAAGTATAACCCAACCACCTCAGGTTCCTTGAGCATGGCCAAATGCAAAACTGTAGTTAATTCCTGACAAAGCGAGAGTCGCCTAGGAAGAGATAGTCCTATCACCAGGTGATGGAACCCAGAGGCAGCTTTTAACTGACACTGGCTTTGGAGAGGAAGCACTGTTGCCTTGATCACGCAGCGCCTTTGGCTCGCCTTGTATCACCCAACACTCACGATTTCGCCATCCCTCACACAGAATGAGATACTGTCTCCTTCTAGTGCATCCTTCATCAAAGCACAAGGGTGCAATTAAGAGTGCAAGCTCTTCTGAGAATTTCAAGCTGGGTCAAGTTGATGGAATCTCATGGATGTTCTCTCCTCAGTGGTCTGACTGGTTAGATGGAATCATGACCAAGAATTCTTTCATGCGCCGGAGCAGATATATGACTTAGGATTTATTGTCCACCACCTCCACCCCCGAAAAGGCTTACCCAGCTTTCATGTTGTTTGACAAGCCACAGGCTGGATTTTTGGGCCGAAGGAGGTGATGGGTGAACATTGCACAGCACACTTCAAGAGATGTGTTTGGGTTTGCAATGCAGATGTATGGCTGTATGGCTTGCAAGCTGGAGCATGATGGATATCCATATTTTGCTTGTTTGTTTGCTTCTAGGAGAAAAAAAATCACATAGGTGTGAGTGTGTAAAAGGTGTTGTCCGGGTCGCATCTCAGAGTAATGTATCATATATTTCTGCATGCGCTCATTGTGCCACACCGCCTTTGCACTGAATGACAATGTTGTGCCACTGAATGCATACCCAAACATGCAACAAAAGGCACACACAGATCTACATGTACATCTGAATGCACAGCATCGCCACATGTGCAACTCTGCATCTGCAACCTTGAGGAAACAAGGCGTTCCTCCACAGACAACAATATGGAACTGCTTCCAATGGGGGAAGCAGATGACCATGACTCAGAAACAACTTGAAGGCACACAACACACATACCCATGTGCAAACATTGTCTCAGAAGAGAAGAGGGCCAATCGTAAGTTGAAAAATTGGAAAAATTGCTCCCAGCTCCACCAAGCGTTAATAAATGTACCCAGTTAGGAAATAGACAACATTGTACAGTGAAGGTCCGCCGAATTTCCTTCTGCTCGCTGGAGTCTTGCAAAAATTCAAGGCGTTCGCCTGCAGAATTGAAGTCCATTTCCACCAAACATGGCTGGCCAATGTGTCTGGTTTATGTCACACCAGGCGCTCTGGATGAACCCACTAGAGGCATTTCAAACAAACGTAGCACATAGCACGCCACCTACTAACAGAATAAATCAATTAGAAGAACAAACTTTCAGGGCCCCGGAGTGGGAGGAAAATGTCGCGGAAAGTCGATCCTTTGTTGTCCTGCTCTCCCTCTTGCTCTCCTTGAGCTCGGAGATTAATCCATTTTCTGGGCCTGTTTCTTCAAACAATGGATCCCCCCGAAGAAAGTCTTGCCTTTGGGCCCATTTGTTTTTGTTTAGTGGAGTATGCATGGACTGACTCCCCCCACTCCGAAAAAGAAAAGAAAAGGGAGGATTGTGTTTGTGTATTTCGTTTGCACGTGAAAGGGAGGAATCCTATGGGCTCCAAGAACAGATGAAAAATAATCCATTTTTCATCTCTGCTTTGTTGCTCATTTGTCCTTCACACTACAGAAGGATGGATGCGGGAAAGTTGCCAGCTCCCCTGAGAGTCACACATGCAAAAATTAGCAAGAGAGAACATCCAACCAAGGCTTTGAAAACATGGGCAGGCCTTTGACTCGCATGGATCTGGAGAAGTAGCTTACAGCTCTAACCTCAGAGGCCTTTTCTTAGGATTCAAATCACTATTCAGCTGTGAAGATACACAGGATGACTTTGGACAAGTGGCATTCTCTCAGACGAAGGAAGAAGCCAACCTTTTCTGAAGAAATCTTGCCAAGAAAACCCTAGGAGAGGGTTACCGAGCATTCAACTACCTTCTGCAGAGCATTGCTTCTGAATGTCCAAATGGGCTTGTGGAAATAGTTGATGGTATCAAGGGACTCATGGTCATGTTGCATATGCCTGCAGAACATTGCAAGTGCTTTGAAGTGCACCCATGCAGAGAGCTCTTTTGCATCTGATGTGAGTAGCTGGAACCCTGTGTGCATGTGGACAGCTGTTTCTAGACCAAAATATTCAATCGGTTCTGTAGGGGGACTTACACATGAGTGACACACCAACAGAATTCCAGTCTATGTCGCCACGATTTAGGTCTTAACAATGGCAATGAGGGCCAAGAAAGCTAGTTTCGAGTGACAGCAATGGTCCTTAGACATGGGGAATCCTATTAAATCCTGGTTGCCCTCACTCTGAAATGGCTACCTGGGCATTTCCCTCTTTTTGTGTAAGACTTTGGAAAAGATGAGCCTTTCTGTAGTGATAAAACAAGCCGTCCATTTGACCTAGCCTCAGTGTTGTTGATGCAAGATTTCTTTGTATAGAGATGTAAGATTTCTTTGTGCCATGCTTTGCATGGGCATAACGTTAGGTTCTGCCTGGTTGGTGTGGGATGAGCACCCATGCTTTAAAGCAGAGGTAGGGACTGTCAGATGTTCTTGGAGTGTACCTTCCAGCATCCCTCATCATTGAGTATGCCAACCAGGGCAGCTGGGATTCGCAATTCAGCAATATCCATGAAGCCACCCAAATCCTATCCCTTTGTTCAAACCACCTCACTCAAATGACAACAAAAATCTAAATGCCTCCTTCCCAGGGCCGGTATCCTGCAGATCTGCATGCTCTCCCTGAGACCTGGAAGTGTTCCCTGAAACTTCGGTTGGCACCCCGAGATCGGGCAACTCTACTCCACAAAAAGAGAAAGTGTCTCTTTGCAAGCTTTGGGCAGCTTGGCCTGTGATGGTGCCATGCTCTAGGGCTAGGAGATGGCCCTTCTTCCAACATGGGGCAAAAGTCCTGAGTGGTGGGAAGCCACAGTCTTCTCTGCAGGGCCCTAGAACCATCTGGAGTGATCTGTAGCTCCCTTGGGTCATCCTGCTTTTGTTTTTTAAATATGATTCCTGACCCAGGTAGTTCTAGATCATCTGAAGACGACATCTCCAGCAGGGACATAACAAATCTGAGCTGCCGCCGGTCCTTTGAAGCACTACTGTTTGCCCAGGCAGCTGTGAACTCACCCCTGGTTGTTTTTTCTTGACTTTTCTCTCCAAACAACAGCTTCCAGGGCAAAGCGTGAGAGTTAAGCAAACAGAAAGAGGCACTTTCTGAATTTACTGGCCGATCAAGGAGGAAATCCAAAGAAGGAGCAGTGTGGCTTCTCCCTCCTGGATTGTTGTTTCCGGCGGTGCACAGACCTCTGTAGCAACTGTGGCGGCTTAGGGGAATCCTGGCTAGCAGAGGTTAATCTGACCCACATATAATTGTGTGAAAAAGCACTGCTTCTCCTCACCTATGTCAAAGGCGCTTCGTGCTGGAGTCCTCATCCAGCCCCTTTAGCAAAATGGTGGCGGGGGCAGAGCATGGTGTGTATATATATGTGTGTGTGTGTGTGTGTTTCACAGGGAGGGGAATTGCATTAAATCACCCCTGCTCCCTCGCCAGCTGCTCAGCATTTGCACATTATGCAGTGGAGATACAGAACATCTCTTTGGATCCAGGGGAACTCTGACAGATTGTCTCGTAACATATGTGGGATTGCCTGGAAACGCGTTGCGTCCATGTGACGGCCTAGGCGAGGATGGACTCTGTGCGTGTGTGTGTGTGTCTGTGAGAAAGACGGGGGCACAGTTTTCTGCTTCTCTTCGCTCTCTATCTCAATTCCATTCCAAATCCGAGAGTCAGGGATCCTGTCCCTTGCACCTGAGATATATATACGACAAATTGCCAGCCTTACCACCTTGATACACACTGCTCATTTTGTGGCCACCAATGATAACTGCTGCTGAGTACCTATGTCTGGAACGTGGTTGATGGAATCTGATGGTGAGAAAATGACCAAAAAGGCAGAAGAAGTGGTCTGACAGGGGAATGGGGACTTTTTAAACTCGAGAAAACACATTGCAGGGATACTTTTATTGTTGTTAACTATCTTCCCATCAATCCGGATTCATGAGACGAGACACCTCCAAGACTCCCTGTCCTCCACTGCTCTGCTTAGGCCTTGAAGATCCCACAAATGTGTACAGAAATACCGATGGATTTGGAGGAACATAACGGAAATTTTGGGTTTTTTCCCCTATAAAAACTGGGATGAATGGCATTGCAGCTCAACACCTATAAAGGTGAAATGGACCGGAAAATAGACTGACTTTAGGCCCAAACAGACAGGCCAAAATAAAGCTGCTTCGGGTCACATTGGAGGTATGCTGTTTAAATGATGCATTTAAGAGGCTAGAAGCTGTGCCAAAGCTGCGCTCCAGTTTTTAGGACCGGAGCATGGCTTTGGCACAGCTTCCGGCATCTTAGGATGCATGCATCACTTAAACAGCATATCTCCAAAGTGACCCAAAGCATCTTTATTTTGGCCTGTCTGTTTGGGCCCTTAGTCATTCATGTTTGGACGTTTAGAGCGGGACGATTCCAACCGATTTCCAGACCTGTTTACCTGCCATGGTTCCTTATCAAAGAACCCTACTTCTGACTCAAGTGGAGACGTTATGCCCACCCTCCCTGTTTTTATCTCAAGCTATTAGCTGCACAATGTTTTCAAAAGGGTGTTAGTTATTTTTGTACCTGTAGCATACTGTCAAAATGATACCACCACCAAACATTCCCCGCTCAGCCATGGAATCCCTCTCAGTTACACTCTCTCAGCCTCAAAGAAAAGCAAGGATAAACCTCCTGTGAACAAACCTTGCAGAGAAAACATCGCAATAGGGTTGCCATAAATCAGAAATTCTTTGAAGACACAAAACAACAACAGCGAGATAAAAAATAAGGAGAAAAATCAGCAATATATATATATACACACACACACACACACACACACACACACACACACACACACACCCTCTCCTCGGTAAACTGAAAGTAAGAGTATATTCTCGAGGAAATGGAATCCCAAACAGTTCTTTATTTCAGTGGCTCGTCTGGTCTTCGTGAAGTGACCAATGGCGTTTTCTGCTTCTCCTTCCATCTTGACTTTGATTCCATCTGACACAGTGCGTCTGTTTTTCCCTTCTGTGTTATTCCCTTCCACCCCCACACGCTTCTTATCTGCCCTTTCCCCCCTTTGCTTTCATGTTATTTGCTGTCAGGAGATAAACTTTTGGCCCCAACCTGGAGGGCAGTGTACCCTAGGGATCGTCCAAATATTTGCGGCACACCAACCTCTGACTTGGGAGACGTGAGCAGTGGCACGAGGAGGTGCAGGTGAAGGCAACATCAGAGAGCCAGAGGGTGTGAAGTTAGCGCACCAAGGCTGATGCAATTGGCTCAGAGCTACAGGCCTCTGGGAATGGCTTGACTGAGCAGCAACACTGCAGCAGAGAATGACAAACCCAGGAATAGAGGCAGAGCCCCTGCATCAGGGAGAAAAAGTCACTTGATGCTCATGGACTGATGTTGCAGTTGGGCAATGCTGCCTCACCAGCAAATTGCAATGTCGAACAATCCAACGCATGTGTTCATTTGCATGCACAATGCGTGCTGCATGTCGGTGTGAATCTATGCACACGGGTGCATGTATGGCCATGTGCCTGCGTGCAACTGTGCACAGGGGTGCTACATGCCTACCTCTGCTTCCCCAACCTGGAAGTGAAAACCTCGGTTCCATATCATGCCCAACTGTTTCTGTAGAGAGGTGTACACATGGATAATAACATCAACAGGACTCCAACTGCTCCAGAAATATATATTCTGTCCTATGGCTGATTTTATATAATTGGTGCTAAGGAAAGGCTACACATGGCTGGCTTCATCGTGAGCCATGGTTCAGTGATAGCACACATGCTCCGCATGCAGAAGTCCCTGCTTTTATTCTAGGTATCTCTAGGTGTGGTTGGAGGGCTTTTGGAGCCATGGTCGTTCCTAAGCTTTGGCTTTTCATATGCTTTGGACTTTAACTCCCAGATTTAAAATCCTCTTCATCCTTTTTATCCTTGCCCTGCCCTGTGTCCTCTTGACTCTTTCAGTTGGTAGCTTCAGTGACCTTGGTTCATATCAGGCAACCTCACAGAGCAACAGAGAACATGCCACTCTTTGGAACAAGAGGTCATCCTAGTTGTCAATAAGGCCATCTGTCAAGAAGAAGGATGGATCTGATCCAAGCCAAGAACAGAAAGTGGAAATGAAACAGCCTTTGATAGCCGCCTATGGTAGGAAACAGGTCAGCTGGAGAGGAGGGAGCAGGCCGCAAACTTCAGACCAGGGCAAGGAGCATTGCAAATGAGCAAACAGTACGCCGAAGACAAACATATTGCCCTCACTCCAGATCAAACAAGCACAGACAGCCAGGGAGACAGACATGAGGGGCCCTTTCACACCGCACATTTTTAGCACTGCCATTCCACTTTAACTGCCATGGTTCCATCCAATGAACTTCTGAGATTTCCACTTTAGAGATGGATATTTAGAGTTCTTGCCCAGAGAACTCTAGTGCCTCATCAAACTACAAATCTCAGGATTTCAGAGGATGCAGCCATGTCCGTTCGAGGGGGATCAGACCAAATTCATGAAAGCCCATGCTACAACTGTTCCCCCACACTTAAAATCTCAAAGGTGCCGCAAGATCCCTTTGCATCTATGAACAAGAGACCCCTGTCATCTTGCAGACTAAAAGCCATGGCTTTTTTGGGATTGAGTCCATCTGTCTGGAATGTGGTCTCCCTCTCTTCATGCTTTATTGTATCTTCAAAATAGTGATGTCTTCTCGTGATGCGGCCAAAGCACAACAGCCTTGGTTTAGTCATCTTGGCTTCTAGGGAGAGTTCAGGCTTGATTTGCTCTCTTGGACCCATTTAAAATCATAGAATCATAGAGCTGAAACAGACCCCAAGGGCCATCCAGACCAACCCCCTGCCATGCAGTAACTCTCAATCAAATCATCCTGACAGATGGCCATCCAGCCTCTGCTTAAAGACCTCCAAAGAAGGAGACTCCACTACACTCCAAGGAAGGAGTTTGTTCCACTGTCGACCAGCCCTTACTGTCAGGAAGGTCCTCCTAATGTTGAGGTGTAATCTCTTTTCCTGGAGCTTGCATCCATTGCTCCGGGTCCTGTTCTCTGGAGCAGCAGAAAACAAGCTTGCTCCCTCCTCAATATGACACCCCTTCCAATATTTAAACAGGGCTATCATATCACCTCTTAACCTTCTTTTCTCCAGGCTAAACATCCCCAGCTCCCTAAGTCGTTCCTCATTTAGTTGTCTTTTTAGCCACCCATGGTATCCACAGAACTCTAGGGATCCTAGAGGGCATCGAGAATCACCATCCACCACAGGACTAGATGGATCAATGTCAGATTCACAGGCCATGCCTAGGCCTTCTCAGCTGTCTTGCTTGAGAAGTGGCGCCTCATCCACTACTGGAGGGCATTTGGCTTGGCAGATGCTTCTGGGCTGCAACTTTCGGCATCCCTCCCCATTGGCTCTGCTGGTGTTGCTGGAAATTACAGCCCATCAACATCTGGAGATGGTCCTGCTCTACCTCTTTCTCCAAGTCATCTTCCAGTAAGATGAGCTGTTGACCAGCTCCAGTGGTGAAAACCTCCCCCTTCAGAGCACAACTGCGGAGGGGAAGGGCTCTGGCTGGAGGGCTCTGAAGGAGTCCTGCGGTTTTGCTTTCCTTGAAAACCTCTCCGTTCATTTTCCTCCCACGTTTGAATTTGCTCTCTGCCTTGCTAATGCAACAGCGCCAAACCCCCGTCATCTGACTGGTGGGAAACAGGGCAGCTAAGTGTCAGGAGATTTATTTAATTGTCCAGCTATTAGGGGAAAAGGCAGGGCGCAAGCAGATGGCAGGCCAAAGGAAAGCTTTTATGCTTTTAACCGAGGTGTTGTTGCAACCCAGTGCTGATTAGAATTTAAATAGAAATGATTTCCTCAGACGTACCTCGGAAATAATCGCAAGGCTCCTTCGATTACCCCAGCGCCTGCTCATCTTCACTCTGCGTCCAGAATCTCATCCGAACCACTATGATAAGACCTCTGCTATATTTCCACTTACTCACTCGCTACAGGCCAAGCTATTCATTATACCGCAGTGCAACATTCAGAGAGAAAAACATCTTAATTTGAACATCTAGGTATTTGAGGACAACTTTGGGAGTGCTGCAATGAAGCAGGCCTTAGGATTAAGCTACAGAAAAGGTAATGCAAAGAAAAAGGGATGCCTCACTTCTTATATTAAGGTCTATCTGAGAACACAAGTGTTTGTGGCCCATTCACAAAGGAGGAGCACAGCCAGTGGGGCCTGAAGCTATTGTGCAAAGCAAGAACATGGCAGGAGTCAGAAGAAAGTCCGATGGCTGTATATAACATTTTTATGATATCGGAACACTCCTGTGAAGTCTTTAGATGCAGGTGCTTTATAAATACGAACTGATTAGGAATAAATTCTGTGCATTGTTCAGGGATGGAAGTGATCCTGATGGAATATATACCTGAAGTGAGCAATAACCTCTGCCTGTCCTAAAGGGAATGAGCCAGAAATGGCTCTTCTTGTTGTCGACACCTCTGCAGCTGTGACTTTGAGTGACGGGTGCACTGACCTTGTGGCCATTCGCAGTGGGTTGGATTTGAATTACAAGTCCATTTGTATAAACTCAGAGGAAAGCTCAATCATAGTCAGAGTGTTTCAGTCGTGCCCAAGTTTCCTCACATGTGCACTGTTGATATGCATTGAGCAGGGAGCATGGTGTGCTTAGTACCAGGGTTTCTTCCCACCCGTGAGCATTGGGACATCAGAAATCATGGCACATCACTCTCTCGCTGCTGATGGGAATCTTCGTTTCCAAATGGACAGGAGTGATCGTGGACCTGCAAAAAGATGTAAAGGCTGAGAAAGAATTCAGACACAAAAATGGAAGAGAAACTAACTCATCCTCCATCTTGGTTTCAATTGCCAACATATTACTCCTTTGTCAGCCAAGGGCCAGGGTTCATTTTATATATATGGGGAGGATGAACAGGCTAGATTCATTGTACGGAGTAGCTAGTTACAGGTTATAGTGGCATCTCTACCTATTTTGTGATGAGGTTGCACCAGTCAGACCTAGGACTTCATGGCATGAGAAAAGAAAGGCAAAATGGATCAGGAGAGTAGCGGCTTCATCTATGCCACTTTGCATGTGCTGCTCATAGCACTTCTCTCTCTTTCCGTGGGGAGATGGTAATCAGAGCATGCCTTTTGCCAAACGGGAAAAATCCTTTTGGCAAAAGGCATGCTTTGATGGCCATCTCCCCTTGGAAAGAGAACGAAAGTGCTACGACACCATGTGGAGCTGCACGGAGAAAGCTGCTACTCTTCTGATCCATTTCCCCTTTCTTTTCTCATGCAGTAAAGTCCCTAGTGTCTAGGAATGTCTCTGCACTGTAGAAATAATGCAGTTTCCACCAATTTAAGTGTTGTAGCTCCAGCCTGTGGAATCTGGAGATCTGTAGTTATACAAGGGCTTAAGCCTTCTCACATGGTGTCCTGTACCCACAGCTTAGCACAGAAAAGGATCAGAAAAGGAAGGCTAAGATGGCAAAGGGTCTGGAAACCAAGCCCTTTGATGAATGATGGAGGGAGTGGGGTACGTTGAACCCAGAGAAGCGATGATAAAGAGGAGATGTGATAGCTATCTTCCAATATCTACAGGCCTGTCATGTGGAAGATGAAGCAAGTGTGTTTCCTGATGCTTGAGAAGGCAGCGCCACAACTAACAGATTCAAATGACAAGAAAGAAAATCCCTTGTGTTAAGGGCTATTGAACAGTGAAACAGACGTTCTCACAAGGCGGCGGGCTCTCCTTCACGAGAGGCTTTGAAACAGATCGAATGGCCACCTTGTCAGGGATGCTTTAGCTGTGGATTCCTGCACTGACAGTGTTGGACTTGATGGTCCTTGGGGTATCGCAGAATCATCTAAAATCATAGAATCATGGAGTTGGAAGAGGCCCTATCAACCATTCAGTCCAGCTCCCTGCTTAATCTCAGAGCATGAACTGGTTCGTAAGAGAAAATACAGTCCTTCACATCATCTGGACCTGAGCCGTTATAGAGCTTAGCATTTTGGGTCCCCTCTCCCAAGAGTCATGTCTCCTTTCCCAGGGCTGGCGCCATGGCCTCCAACGTCCTGCCTTCACCGCTTGAAAAGGTCGCATGTCTGACTCGATCATGCAAAATGTGTCCTTGTCCTTCCAGGGAAGAGCCTCTTGAGTCTTGGAGACTACACTGAAGTGGAAACTGGGTGGAACCTGAAGCGGTTTGCAAAGCAAACTGACAGCGTTGAGAGGGAAGCAGCGTCTTCCAGAAGGTGGCTACCTGATCTTGAAGGATACACTTGACCTTAATCTCTCCACTGGTATTTGCATGAGAATGTCAAAGGATACAAATGGGATTACTGAAGAAACAAGAGGAGTGGGTATATATATATATATATATATATATATATATATATATATATATACTTTCGTCTGATTTTTTGTACCTTTCACGGAGGTGGAAAATAGCCAGAATGTGTAGAGTTTAAAGGAACTGGAAAAAACAGGGGAGTATAATTATGGGCATTAAAAAAATGGAGTTACCGAATTATCAACTATTCAGGCCCCGAGACTGATTTATTGATTATTATTTATTTGTCTGAAATGCTGTATGTGAAAGGCTATTTGAGATATTGTTTCTTTCTATATGAACGCCAGCAGTGGTCGGCGGCTCCCATTTCAGTGGGGCAGTGAATCCATGCAGGTTTGGATGGAAGGAGTGTTTCACATATCCCTACCAAAGCCCATCTAAAATGGCAGGTTTTCATCCAGCTGATTCTCATTCTCCAGATGTTGTGCCAGTCTCAAGAACGAGGAAGAATAATGTGGACCTGTTACATGCCTTGTCTTCTGTTTTAAATAGATGCCACCTGTTGCTCAGAAAATCCAATGCACAGGGCAGAGCAAAATGCTTGCTGTGCTGACATGAGAGAAACAGCTTTGCAGTAAGGACACACTCCTCCATCATCCACCTAAGACATTTACATTATTATTATTATTATTATGGAGAGAGCAGGCCGGCCCAGCATCATCAGGGGCTAGCCTGAAGATACAGTGTATCTTAATTGTAGATTTTTCTTGTACTGTTATATAATTTTCTTGTACACCACTATGATCTATTTGGAATAGCGGTTTATAAATAAAACATATTATTATTATTATTATTATTATTATTATTATTATTATTATTATTTATTTGTATGTATTTGTATAGCCATGGCACCTAACAGCCATTTAACACATTCCCTTTCAGCAGGAGACCATAGATACCTGTTGGAGAGCTGTCAGTAAAGAAGGAACTATCCATCCTGGCGGAAGATGGAGAACAACCATAGCTCAGTTGGGTCCTCTCGCCTCTCTTTTGCTAAAGCAACGGGATACTGACAGTCTTGATGTATTTATCATGCCTTTGGTGAATAAACACTTGCAGAGGAATTGGCTGGGAAGGCATGCTTGGTGAGCCATTGGAAGGAGGAGGAGCCCTCAAATATATCTCAATTCTCAAGCAAGCTTATATAGCGACAGGCATTCCCTTAAGAATTAAGGCCCCAGGATGTGAAGTCGAAGGCTGTAATGGCCGGTAGCCATAAATTTTTGTGGGGTTTTCGGGCTCTGTGGCCATGTTCTAGAAGAGTTTATTCCTGACGTTTCGCCAGCATCTGTGGATGGCATCTTCATAGAAACCATTCTCTGAAGATCATTCTCTGAAGATGCCAGCCACAGATGCTGCGAAACTTCAGGGATGAACTCTTCTAGAACATGGCCACAGAGCCCGAAGAACCCACAAAAAGCTGAGCTCCCAGGGTGTTTGAATGGGTTTACTCTTGTTGGGGCTAACCAACAGGATGCTGGCCAAAGTGTATTTCAGGTGAAATTGGATGCTTGGGGATAAAATGCATATCCTAGGGGAAATTGTGCCAGCCTCAGTATCCATGCCTGCATACTGGCCAGGCCTATACAGGACTAGATCCTTATCCTTGGTGCTTATGCCCTTTCCAGATTCTAGCACTGAGCCCTTGGCTCATTTCTTTTTCTCTTTAGTGGGTTATTTTGGCCTCTTGTGTTACTGTGCATGGAGAGAATGCAGGTCCACTTCATCTTCCCTGTTCCCCTCCTGCCATATTTCATGCATTTGGATGGCAGCTCAGCCAAAGAGTTACAAAATTCATATCCTTTTGGACTGCGGGGGAATGGCAACTGGGAAGATTTAATGCCCCACTGGGGTAGGATAGGAAACTGGTCTGGAGAGGGGATGAGAAGGAAGGGGAGGCCATTTGGGACTCTGGGAGTTTGAAGAGACTGGTAAAAGTTCAGCATTTGGAATCTGGAAAGTTGGACTAAGTGTGCTGAATTGGGAGGGGGGGCACGATGAGATATGGCAAAATCCCCTTTGAAACATTTCCCCTGAGATAATCTGTTCCTTTCCAAGTATACACTCTCCTCCACTTTCCTGGATACCCAGTATTTCGACATTTCAAAGTCAAAATGATATCCCTGCGTTTTCTTGGAAGGTTGTTCTCCGAATGCAACTTAATAGCCACGTTGCGTCGTGGATCTTCTCCACGTTTGCCGCTTTTGTGCTCTGAAAGCAGGGCAACGTTAACGGGAAAAGGGTTCCTTTCCCTTCCGCGCTGAGCTGCCTGGATTGAACCGAACTTCTCCCACATGCAAATCAAACACAGTTGGCAAGGCCGGCACCTCGGAGGAGACAGCTGCTGCCCGGTTAGAAGGAGGCCTTTCGACGGACACATGCGGGGAAGTGGCAGAGGCGGGATTGATAAACATGCAGGGAGACCTAACTAGTGTGTCCAATCACTCCGAATTGCCGATCGGAGCTGGAGTGCTGCAGGGCAGTGTCGGCAGCTATTTGTCGATGTGTGAGCTCCTGTCTCCACAAGAGAATCATGCTGTTTTCAGGGGGGTGGCAGACCACCCAGAAAAGGCCCGTGACAAAGAGAAATGGAACTGCCAGGGCAAGTGGAGGGCTTCAGGTCTGCTGAAAGGCTCACAAGTGCAAATTTTGAATGGCAGAACCCAATGGTACTGTTAGGACCCTATCACATGAGTTAAAACCTCAACTTACCTTTCCCGAATTCAGTGCTAATTCGGGAGGTAGCCAGATCCTATCACACAGAAATTGCTGCCCGGGTCCTGTAAGCTGCCATTTTTAGAAGTCTGAAGCTTCCATTTTCTAAAAGGGGTCGCCAAAGCGGCTTACATGACTCGAGCTGCATCCAGGACGAACCCAGGATGCGATTCGGTGACAATTTCTGTGTGATAGGACCTGGCTGCCTCCCGAATTGGCACTGAATTTGGGAAAGGTAGATCAGGGTTTTAACCCCATGCAATAGGGTCCCAGAATCAGGCTCAGGATACACAGGATCATAACTGAGGGCTGGCTCAAACATTCAACAAAGTGAGGCAACCCTCCCAAGTATCTATTTTCAGGTAATATGCAAGGGCCCCACACTATGTGTTATGGAATTTATGCAATCCAGGGAGATGTGCTTGTGAGATTAATTTATTCAGTTTTGCATTGTATGCATGTTTGTATGTGTGAAACTGAATTGAGTAGTTTTGCAATGTGTGTATGTGTACACCTGGGGGTGGCTATGATATTTCTACCTATGGCATCTGTTGTGCAATGGTGTCTAGTGCAGTAACTGATGCACAAAGGTCCAATGCTCAACAGGCACTGATGCATCAGGACAGCACATCAGGACACTGGTTAGGAGGTGTTGGGTCACAAGGCCAAGTCTGTCTCAAGTAGGTCATAATGTACACCAGAGGTTCCTGATGCTCATCTAACCACTCTTGCCCAGATGATTCGTAAAGTTGCAAGGTGCAGACTGTGATGTAGGATGCATCTACACTGTAGAAATAATGCAGTTTGACACCCCTTAAAGTGCTGTAACTCCATGCTATGAAATCCAGGGATCTGTAGTTGTACAAGGTCTTTAGCCTTCTCTGCCAAAGTGTACTGGTGCCTCACCAAACTACAAATAAAATGGTGTCGAACTGCATTATTTCTACAGTACAGATGCACCAGTGGAATCTCTGGCATTATAATTGATTTTACTAGTATCACTTTTTATGGGGTTTTCCCTTGTGTGTTTTTGGTTAATCTTCTCCTAAACCACCTTGAGTTTTGTAAGAAAGGCAGGATATAAATCAATTAAATACATTTACAGCTGCCGGCGGATGTGCTAACTTGTGCTTGAATGTTTTCTACTGACGCCTGTGAGTAGCGATTTCACCCAAATTCAAAATTATTAGGTATAAAAATTGTCCAAACAATGTTTCCTTATTTACTATAAATCCGATGACATTTTAATCAAAATTATTTCCTGGCTCAGACTTTAAAAATCACACTCGGTGGCTTTAATCCTGTTGGTGTTTTATGAATGCGTAAGGTCCTCAATGGAAGTGGTCGGACATTACTGTATTGTCATATGAGTTGTATTCAGTTCAAAGTTGTGGAAGTATGGGTCTGCATATGATAGCACTGCGAATGGTTACACATTGCACATGGATGGGCATGGCTGTTGTGCACAATTGCAGACGGATGCACATGTGAACTGTGGTCTTAGATGCATTGGACATTGTTCACGCATTGGGTTGTACAACATCATGATCCATGAACAAGACATTGCTGCACAATCGCTGTGCAACTTGGTGAGTGTAAAGTTATGCTATGTCCTTGGAGCTTGGCCTGTGCATGGGAGGTTTGTATTCAAGAAACCAGGTTCCCACAGCCCTGTGGTTGCATGTTTCCACTCATGTCCTGGGTAACTCTATCAGCGTTACTCTTTCTTTGCGGAAGGAGCAGTGATTAATGCCTTTTGGGAAGGCTGCTCAGTCAAATCAATTGTGGCAAAGGGCTGGATTCCAGAGGTCTTCTTTGGGTGCATATAGCAGAGGATGAAATGACAATCTGGATAAGCATGCTTCGAAATGGACCTCTTCCTCCCCACATTCCCACCGCCAGGATGACCAAGATCTTTGCCATCTGGATGATTACTTCCCTGGCGTTGGAGTGACCCATCCCACAATGACAATATTTTTGAAGAAGCTGTCTCCGTAAACAAGATGTATGCATGCCGATTACCCTTTAAATAACAAGGCAAACAAATTGAGATTAGCCACAGCGGTCCTAGGCAGGCCTGGCACGCAAATATCGAGGGCCTGACTTGATTTATCGTGATGCCTGGTTGAATTCCATGCATTTTGGGTCCCCTTCGGTAACCTTTTCACCTCATTACTTTTTGTTTTTTAAAGGTGGCTGACTGGCTGTTATAATTTATCATGAGCGCATCTTACTTCAGCCTTGGCTCCCATGACAGAAGGAGCAGCCGGTCTCTTGGAGGTCAAACACATTATTCTCCTTCCATCTTTCTCAGTTTCCAGTATATATTTGTCACTTTCAAAAAGCATGAATTTGAGATTTGATGCCCTTTAATTGATTTCACCCTCAACAAGTCTGACTGTCCATCATTCCTTCTCATCCTTTGCTTCTTTCTTCTAGCCTTTGTCCTTTACTTTTGGGTCATATTCTTTTTCCACCCGTCTGCAAGCAGAAGCTGACACGAAACCCATGGCCCAGCCAACGTTGACTGTCATGAAGAATTGTATCGCATTTCTTGGACTTTCGAGAAGAAGAGAGTTAGGAAGATCTGCTTCCGTGAGCAAAGGATGGGATAATGGGTCAACGTAACCCCAAATGAGACTTGCTAGTTGTCAGAACTGAGCCGAAATGAAGTGGAAGTTGAAGTAGAGGATGGTTGTTGTTGCTGAGACCAAGTCCCAGTCTGACTCAGAAGCACTTATGGTTCTTCCAGGTCAAGGAGAGCCAATGGATCACCTTGGCTGATGGAGCCAATCCAAAATTTAAGTCCTCTTCAGGAAGCCGTCCAGAAGCTGCGTGATACTTTGATCTACAATTGTCATCCACTCGCCACATTACAGAAAATAGTCAAAAATGATGTACAAAACAACCAAAGGGATCCAGGTGGGAGAAGGCTAGCCTACTGTATTGACCCATGGCCTTAGTGGTTGACCATATAGAGATTGCAGAGGTCCCATGGCTTGCTTTCAAAAATGCAGGCACTTCCGGCAGGGCTTGAGCTAGGACTGTTGACCGGTGACACTGCAGGACTTTGTATTTCCAACTTCTGCAGTGCCCCAAGGCACTGTGAGCCAACATGGTTTGAGCGTTGGACTACGATTCTGAAGACCCGGGTTGGAATTCCCGCTTGGCCATGGAAACCCACCACAGATGCTGGTGAAACGTCAGGCATAAACTCTTCTAGAACACGGCCACAGAGTCCGAAAAACCCACAAAAAACTATGGATGCCGTCCGTGAAAGCCTTCGACGTCTCACTGGTTGACCTTTGGGGAGGGCACATCAGTGTCAGAGGACGGCAAATGTAAACCTCCTCTGAACAAATCTATCATGGGGTTTTCTTGGTGAGATGGGCTGGCTGTGCTGCAAAGGAGAGTGAAGGACAGAACAGATGCACTTGTCCCCATCTCCTTTTCTCAGTCACCTGCCTTGAAGATGAGGCTCACTTGGCGCAAAGGCTCGATGATACGATCAACCTGTTTCTGGATTGTCAGGAGGTTGGGATTAGAGTGGGGCGGCTCTGTCAATTTCAGTTTCTGTCAGTGTCTCGTTTTTCCTCGTCTCTCTTCATTCTGTCCCATTTCCACATCAATTTGTGACTGTTAAAAAAAAATCCCCCCAAAGACATGCGTTTTAATGCTGTACATTTTCCTTGTGTTTTGTTTCTTGCTTTTACCAGCTATAGTGTTTTTAACGTATTTTTAATTTCCAGTTGGTTATTGGTATATTTAAATTTTGTGTTTGATGGACTTTTAAGAATGTTTCTTTCCACAGTTGTATGCCGCCTTGAGTCCCAGATGATGACGATATTGATATTATTATTGTTGTTGTTATTATTGTTGTTATTATTATTTTATATCCCACCTTTTCCCCTACCGTGGGACCTCAGGAAGATTTAAGAAACACTTTAAAACAAAGGACAACTTAAAAGGATTAATAATAATAATAATTAATAATTTATTTATAGCCCGCCTAATCACTAGGAATCCGGGCAGGTTACAACCGTCAAAATACATTCCAGTAAAGTACTAAATTGTCCCTTCCCAACCCCCTCCCCAATTTTAAAACTACAATTAAACAGGCAGAGTTTAAAAACAATCATTAGATTAAAATTAAAATACAAAATTAATACAAAAGTTCAAAATGATCAAACAATTATACTCAACACACCAAGTTCAAAGATTGTAAAACACATTGAGATGCAGTTGGGAAAAGATAAAAGCACAGCATAGCCATTGCAAAGACGCTTTTTGTCACAACGAGTTAAGAGACAATTTGTTGTTTGTTGATCCCGACTCAGTGGTTATGACGTCTCCAAGACTCCTTGTCCTCCACTGCTTGCTTAGGTCCTGCAAATTCATGCCCATGACCTCCCTAGCCGAATCTATCCATCTGGCATGGCTCTTCCTCTCTTTCTGCTGCCTAGCATTATTGTCTTTTCTAATAACTCATGCCGCCTTATGATGTGGCCAAAGTGCAACAGCTTCAGTTTGATCATCTCGGCTTCCAAGGAGAGTTCAGGTTCGATCTGTTCAAGGACCCATTTGTTTCTGTTTTTGGCCGTCCACGGTATCCTCAGCCCTCTTCTCCAGCACCCTATCTCAAATGAGTTGATTTTCTTAGGCTTTCTTCACTATCCAGCTCTCCCATCCATGCGGGACGATGGGGAATACTATGGCTTGGACGATTCCGACTTCAGCACTCAGTTGTATATCTTTATCCCTCCGACTCTCCCTCTGCCCATCTTTTTGAGTTTCCCCTCCCTTCTCTTCCCCAGTGGACAACAATTCAAGCCAAGTGCCCCAAGCAGAGAGGAGAAGACCAACAGCCAGCAGGAGACCTTGACCTTCCTGTTGTAGGTAACAAATTGGACGGCATGTAAGCTCCAGGCGGCCAAGGAAGGAGGAAGAGTGGAGGCAGGGGGTGGGGGACTGAGTAGGGTTAGAGTTACAAGCCACCATCTGTTACTTAGGGGATCAGCCACACAGGTCTTGCCACCCCCCTGCAGGAAACCAGCCTGCCTTAGGGGCAGACATAGGCCAAGGGCTCCGGGTCAACAGAGGACATCGCACTAGGGGCCAGCATCGGTTTGGATGCAAGATGGGCCAACTTAAGGAATCGATGCAAAATCCAGAGGGCATGGAGAAGCCTGGAGAGGAGACGGCACAGGGCAATGGCTTGTTTTCACATCCCACACTCCAAGCGTCTGATTTGAATTTTTCGCTGTCATTTAGCCACAACCTTCCTGAGCAATCTCAGAGGGAATCAGGCCAATAACATTGGTCCACTTTCCACTTTTACAAAGGCTACAAGCAAAGGACGGACAACAACAAGTTGTTATCTCCCTTGCAAACTGTTGCTGTCTGGCCATGGTCGGCTAACTTGCTCTGATCCTACCAAATGTTTGGAGGGGACAAGGATGTGAACACTGAAGAGTCCCAGGATGGTAATGATCAGGGATGCTACTGGGAAGACAGTGGATGTTCAGTTCGGTGAAGTAAAAACATCACACAAAGCTTCATACCAAGAAGGGGTGAGAGGCAGGGGAACCCTGGAAATTGGAAACTGGCTCGAGAAAAGCCATGGAGGTCTGGGAAAGGTGGGTATGGAGAAAGAAACAGGTGAGTTTGCAGATAATAATAGTAACAACAGC
>NC_056531.1:2240754-2276817 GCF_019175285.1 Sceloporus undulatus | reverse complement strand
AATAATAATAATAATAATAATAATAATAATAATAATAATAATAATAATAATGTTTTATTTATATGCCACCTCTCCACCAGGATCGAGGCAATTCACAGGACAAGCAAAACAATAAAAATTGCTACAGTACAAATGATCCCAAATTGCCCTCCCTCCCTTAAACATCTAAAACCTCCCACATAATAATAATAATAATAATAATAATAATAATAATAAATAACTGTTAAAATCATTACAATGATCACTAAAATAATCAGAGACAGGGATAGTAAGATGGTCCATTTCAGAGGGTCCATTTCAGAGGACCGAAATCCAGTGGAAGATTATCTCAATGTTCCTGTCTCAATCCAGGGGAATGTTAGCTCCATTTTTGTATTGAACTTTGACAGCAAATGGTCCACACATTAAAGCTCAGATCCTGTTGGCGGCATACACAGGCACAACCCTCAATGATGCCTGCATATGTCGATTGAATGGTATTGTTCAAGGAGGTATAATGTACCCCCCTTGCACGGCCTTGTCAGCCCCAGTGTCCATCTGTATCAGAGGTGGGATTTATGTAGCTCTCTAGATATTGTCGGACTACAGTTCCCATTGGCTATGGTGGTTAGTGCTGTTGGGAAGAGTCCAACAATCTCTGGAGGGCTGCATGACTGCAAATCATATATTTCATAACTGAATTTCACAAGTATAAAAGATTTGCTCCCAAAGCGGAGGACAGCTCTTAAGTTCCCAACGTTGGTTGTCAACTTCTAGCCCTTCCAATGTAACACCTGCCTGTCAGATCTCATCTGCTTCAGCTTCCCAAGTGGATCAAGCAGGTAGAAAGGAAAGGAAACAAATGACCCAAGATGGAGCACATGAAGATACTTTCCTTGATTGCGCGGCTCAAATGTCAGGTCTATGGAGGCCTAATCAGGTTTTCTGGGGCGACGGGGATCTTCCCGCTCCAGGGCCTTTGTTATTTGTTGAGGTGCAAACTGCTGGGAAAAGGGGAAAGTAACATTTAAAGCATATGTCAAGATGTACAACTTCTACGTAACAGTTCTCAATGTTCTGTTTTGCAGGGGGAAGCAACTGATGATAGCAATCATGGTACATTAATGGACTGAAGGGAGAGGTTGGTGGAGCACCATAAAGGCTCAATGATAGGTGCGATTTAATGCTAATCATATTTCTAAAGCACTTACGAAACAAAGTGGTATAGAATAATTACAATTAAAGACAGCTGCTGCCCACAAGGTTTGCCATCTATTAGAGAAAAGGGAGGAGAAATTGGAGTGATACACGATGAATATATGGTGGTGGTGGGGGGGACAAAGAGCCAGATGAATGGGAAAAAGAGCCATTCAGAAGCGAAAGATCTTTCCGTGACTGTTGGGGTCTTCTGCATGCATCTAGATGACCTATGGAAGCATTGGGCATTTTTGTTCAGTGAAGAATGGCTGCATTCACTTCCAGGTTGCGGAAGCTGAGAGGGGCATGTAGTGTCGATCACACATGCGGTTGCCCACTGCATGTGAGTGGGTGCATTAAATTGTTCAGTGTCACACGTCACTGAAAAGATGGCACAGGGCAACCAACCCATAATGCCAAGAATGTAGATTATTACATTCGTGGCATTATGTGGTGGTTGCCCTGTGCCATCTCCTTGGAACAGGTTCTCATCCCAGGTTTTGCAGGCACTGGGTGTGTGTTGGTGCCAAGGAGTGAGTGGAGGTGGGTTGGATGAAGTACCCGCTGTGGGCCTTCCCTTCCCTGAGTAGGCTTATGAAACTGCCCCTTCAATACCCTCTCCCTAGGAATTTGTTGTCACTGAGCAAAGATCACACCAGGATCCCTTTGCCCACTTCTGTCACTTGTGGCTGGCATTGTCAAACATCACTCTCAGGACACTCAAGAAGACTCCACCATGAAAAGTGTCATTCAGCCCTGTGCTTGCCTGTGTTGTCACTGAACATGTCACCATAGGATGACTTGTATCTGTGAACTGGAACAGAAATAGACCCCTGCCAAACCAAAGGCCTGCTATGCCCAGTGTTCTGTTTCCACAGGGATTGTGGAGACGGCTATGGACATCTCTCCAAGCAGGATACTTGGGGAGATTTACGCTATGCAATGCCTATGTAGGAATCACTGTCAGCCTTTATTTCTCCATTGACTTGGGCTGGACAGTGTCTACAAATAGACCTCTGGCTGACATTCTGCTTGCGCCTTACATTTTCGTAAATGGGCATCAATGTGCATCTTCATAATTGACTAACAGGGTTTCTTTATGTTTCTGCAATGTATGGACTCGTAAAATAAAACACAGACCGTGCTGTAGGACCTCAGCCATTATCTCTCAAACAAGATAAACGACAACTCTAACCTCAACTCAAAAGATGCAGTTTTCTTCCCTACAGTTGGACAGTCATAGAATTGCACTGTTGTTCTTTTTGAAGCAAGTGCTCTTGATTCTGCTCTTTTTCTTTCGCTGGTTCTCTCTCCACCAGTGACTGCTCTCCAGCAATTTCCACCTTCTCCTTGAATATTTTATAAATCTCCTTGCAAAGATCCCTGGTTACAACAATCCATTTTCATGGTCGAGATGAAACAATAACGTCGGGTTAATACCTATTTACTACACAGGGGTCATTTGCCATTTCATGGATATCTAGTAACAGAGGCAAGAAGAAACAAGGAGAATGCCTGGGTCTTAACCTAGTCTTTCACAAAAAAAAAAAAAAAAAAAAAAAAAAAAGAGGGGGAGGAACAAGATGGGATATATATATATATATACATATACATATACATATACATACATACATATATATATCCACTGTAACATGAAAATGTGGGATATCTTGTATATAGGATGGAAGGGTCCACAACAAACGTGAGGAAGTGATGCTCTAGCAGTTACCATTCTTCATAATGTTCTTGAGTGCTCAGCCAAAGGGAGGTGGTTTTCTCAAGGCCCCAGATCCCCTCTGATCTTGGAAGCTAAGCAGAGTCGCCCTTGGTTAGTACTTGGATGGGGGACCGCCCAGGAATCTCAGGTGCCGTAGGCTGAATTTCAAAGGCAAAACCACCTTGCCTGACAAAACCTTATGAGAAAACCCATGGGTCACCCATAGTCGACAGTGACTTGAAGCCACACATACGCACACATTTATAAGATGTGCTTTAAATAGCACCTACTTTCCATCCCCTTGGTTGCTCCAACCCCCAGCGCCATTCGGGGGCATGGAGCTTTCTCTGATCTGTTGTCCCCTCAACAGCTGGGAATTATCAAGTCGGCTTCTCAGGATGGCTAGCATATGGGCCTGGAGGCTTTCGCCATTCCCTTCAACAAGTCTGCCAGCGAGCCTGGGGCTGTGCAGATTTTTTCTTTTCTTCCTCCCTCCTGTCTCTTTCGACCCATCAGAACAACGCCTCCTTGATAAATAACGCAAGGAATGGAAGAAAATAAAAAAGGGAGAGAACAGCTCTCCCTGAGCACTCTAGGCAGTGTGAAAGCAGTGGCGGAAGGGCACAAGCCAACCTCCTGGTCTGGTGAGGCGATGGGACAGACAGTACTTGTCAAGTGCCTTTAGGAGGAAAGGAAATTGCCGTTCCGTCCATCAGTGCCTTTAGTGAGACAGTTTCGGCCATCTACGGAAAGTTTGCTTCCGGATAATCATAAGGCCTCTAGACTAAAGACCAAGGGTCTGAAGCAATCTCTCCGGGGGGGAAAACCAGGACTGATTTTAGGGAGAATGAGTCTTGAAATGCCCTGCAGATCAAGCCATGGAGGGTAAAGATGTAAGCAGAGACGAGGGATGTTCAGAAAAGAGCCCTACAGGAAACAACGCTCCCCCCCCCCCCCCGGTCGCCCATCCTCAGAAGTTTAAAACCTGGTTCACGGGCAAAGCAGTGGCATCTGGGTAACCAACCTGCCTTGCCAGGAGCATCGCAATAAGATTAAGTTGGGGCTGTTTCCAAAACAGCTCGCCTTTGGCCAGAGAGTGACATGATGCTGGGGAGCGATGTCGGAGAGATGAGAGCCGGAGAAGAAATCCTGGGCAGTGGCGACACTTGGGGCAGCCTTTTCCCTCTGTGTGCCAATTGCTTCCCATAGATCCTCGCCGTAACTCTTCCCACAGTCCTATGGGGACGGATTGGTGTCATTATCCCTACAGAACAGATGTGGCAAAGGGAGTTATAATGTCGAGGCTTCTCAACATTATAACAGAGACTTCTCTGAAGCCACCCAGTGAGATCAGGGCAGTCAAGATCTCCGAGGAGGACTTTCCATCTGTGACTCATCCTCCTGACCTCAAAGCCGTGCCAGCTGAATGTACCACAAATGAGCCCCTTTTAAGCACCGTTCCCAATTGCCTTTCCAAGATTTAATGTCGGAAGATAACGTGGCAATTTAGCTGGGCTCATCCATCAAGTAGAGCCCAAATCAAAGCGCCTAAAGGCAGGCTATCAGCTCTTGCATTGGGCTGGGCAACTGCGGTGGGTCTGAGAGGGGCAGCTTTCTCATGCTGGGACCCTTTGGGGGCTGCAGAAACTGGTGGGGGGAAAGTGGGGAGGGGAAGAGAGGGGGAGATTGTCCATTTGGTAAACTTTGTGAATTTACTATATATACTCATGCATAAGTCTAGAAATTTAGGTCAAAAAAGTGATCCAAAAAACACGAGTCGACTTATCCACGGGTCAATGTGAGTACTATACTTCAACTCTTATTTTAAAGAACTATCCCCTGGTGAAAGGCAAGACTATAATCTGTACTGGAAACACTGACCCTCTCTATTCTCGCATTCATCCAGCCTTTAGTGTGAGCACCAACGGTTATGCCTGTTGGGATTTTGTAAGTTCTTTGGCGTTGTTTCCCTTCGCTTCATCCTTTGCGTCATTTCTTAGATGCCCCTAAGTTTTGCCCTCAACGTAACCATACGTCATATCAAAATCCATAATTTTGGACCCAAAACCTGCCCTCGACTTATACATGAGGTGGACATATAGTCAAGTATATATGGCATCCAAGTGCTCCTTTCAGAAATGA
Source organism: Sceloporus undulatus (assembly GCF_019175285.1). Taxonomy (NCBI): domain Eukaryota; kingdom Metazoa; phylum Chordata; class Lepidosauria; order Squamata; family Phrynosomatidae; genus Sceloporus; species Sceloporus undulatus. The sequence continues at coordinate 2,271,782 of NC_056531.1, read as the reverse complement.
CACGTCCAAGACTATCTCAGCACTGGGCCAGCAACTCCCCAGCCCTATTTGCTAAGCCGAAAAATGAACACATTTGCACATTTCCCCCCATTATTTATAGGTCACAATCTTTGCCAGGTGGCACTCAAAGTCAAAGAGAAAAGCAGCAGTAAAACACTATATAACATCAAAACATGAAAGCAGACTTAGGGAAGCATAAAGAGCCAGCTAGGCAAAAACTGAGATTTAATGCATTAGACTAGCATTTTCTTTTCTTATTTTTCTTTACATTTCCCAAACTGGCAACGGTTAAAGAGAGTCAACCTCCCCTGGAAAATATTTGAACTCATTTTGGCTGCGTTCCCACTGCAAAATGTTGGAAGCAACCATGAAACAAAATAGTTCAGCTTTGTTGAAGGACATGATACTATACTATGACTGGCATCTGATAGTGAAGTAAGTTAGGTGTAAGTCATGAGAGTCAGGTGGGGTGTTGTGGTTTGAGCATTGGACGATGACTCTGGAGACCAGGGTTTGATGCTCCCCTTGGCCATGAAAGCCACTGGGTGACTTTGGGCAAGTCACACTCTCTCAGCCTTGGGGAGAAGGCAATGGCAAATCTCCTCTGAACAAATCGTGCCAAGAAACCCTATGATAAGGGTCACCTTAGGCTCGCCGTAAGTCAGAAATGACTGTAAGGCCCACAACGAGTCAGCACGACTGAAGCTGAAATGTCTCTAAATATTAATAAATTAATAAATATGAGGCAGTGCTGCACAACCACTACACGACTCAGTGCACATAAAATGATGCTCCCCCCTCCTCAGTGTAGCATTTCAGCCCCAAACGTTCTTAAAGAATGTTGTTTTTGAAGGTTGTTTAATGATTTCCATCTGTCCTTATAGAATCTGTTGAGCGTTGTGTTGTGAGCCAGTGAGATGACAAATATATACTTTTCAGAACTGAATTATAAGAATTGCTCTTGGATGACTGAGAAACAAAATGGACTCCATGCAGAAGTCACTTGCTTGTGAAGATGGCAGCGAAAGGGAGAATGTGACATAGTGGTTTGAGTGTTGCACTATGACTCTGGAGACCAGGATTTGATTCCCAGCTCAGCCATGGAACCCTTTGGGCGACATGGCCATGTCACATGCTCTCAGCCTCGAGGGAAGGCGATGGCAAACCTTCAATGGACAAATCGTGCCAAGAAAACCCCACGAAAGCCTTAGAGTTGCCATAAATTGGAAACAACTTGAAGGCACACAATAGATACATTCATTGAAAATGTTGGGGCCAGGATGGACATTGTCTCCAGCTTGGGATAAAATATAGCATCTAAAAGGAAAGGAAAGACGTTCCGGTCTTTGGAGCTGAGCAAAGACGTTCAGAAACGCACACTCTTTCACCTGTCATTTCCTAACCTGTTTTGGGATTTTGAACTATTGACTCAGGAGATGGAAAAGCTCTGTTCAGCAGCATCCGACTTGAAAGGACACTCCAGATGGATGGATCGTTCCTAGAGGCAAAGAAGGTCCCATTTGTCATTGTGCGTTATGTACTCCTCAGCATAGCAGGAAAAGGGTGGGAGCTTCTAGGGAGAAACACATAGACGGACTGAAAGACGGCAGACATGCTATGGGACAAACCACTCCCCAACACACAAATCACAAAGGTATGTGTAGGTATGTGCACATCCCAGCTAAGAGAAGAAGAGAGATGGAAAGAAATAAGTCTGGAGAAAGAATACATGGGTGGTATCTGCACTGAAGAAATAAAGCAGTTTGACACTGCTTTAGCTGCCATGGTTCGATTCTAGGGAATTCTGAGATTTGTAGTTTGTTGGGTCACTAGAGCTCTCTAAGAGCTTTATCACATTAGGGGAGATCCCGTGGGAAAACAGGAGTTAAACGCAATTTAAAGTACATTCGAATTTAAACCAAACTTGCAAATTTGGTTAGTTTATCACACTAGGGACTGCCCAAGTGAAATTACGTGAAGTTAATACGGACTCAAAGCAGAGAAAAACTGCAGCTTTTTAACTTTCGGGTTGTTCCAAAAGTAAAAAGCTGACGGTTTTCTCTGCTTTGCTTTCGGATTGGTCATTTCACATTAACTGCGACGTTGTGTGATAAACTTTGGGCATTTCTGGGTTTTCTTTGGCTTAAATCTAGTTTAACTCCCGTTTTCCCGTGGAATCTCACTAGTGTGACAAACTCCTGAGAGAGAAGGCTGAAGAGCCTCCAAAACTACAAATCCCCCAATTCCACCGCATGGAGCCGTGGCAGCTAAAGCCACGTCAACATGCATTACTTCTGCAGTGCAGATGCAGCCTCGGATAACTTTAATATTCCAAAGAGCCATGCCTTCATCTTCCGTCACAAAGAGGGCTGTGGCACCTTAATGACTAACAAATTTATTGGGGCACAAGTGTTTGCAGACCATAGCCCACTTCATCGGATGCATTAAGTGGGGCCTGTGCATGAAAGCCTGTGCCGTAATAAATGTTCTAGCCTTGAAGGTGTCACAAGACTCTTTGTTGCCTTCAGAATAATATATACCAGACCTCTTTACCACCGCCACCAGCCTGCTTCCCGCTCACACTTCTTTCCCCCCCACTTGCCTGTCTGCTAAACTTCTGAAACACCCCTTGCCTTTTTGACCCTTCAACTTGTCATGAACTGAAGCAAAATTACTGGAGTTGGAGGCAAGAATGAATATATATACTCTTTCTCTCTCTCTCTCTCGGTGCGCATGCTAGCGCACTCACACAGACACATGCAAAAACACATTAAGAATAGTAATTATGGTCTGGAACAAAGAACGAATTGTGATCGTATTAGCAACATACCACATAGAATTTAAAAAATGCATCCTTTTTTAAAAATGGAACTCCGATTTCAACTCTAGATGTACTTATGATGGAGTAAGCCCAGCTGAACAAAACAGGACTTGCTTCCAGGTAAATATGGAGGGGAATGTACTTTGGGGCATGCTTTTTTTTACCCCTAAAGTGATCTCCATGATTTATCGGCAGCATCATTGTTGCCAACATGACTGCAAAGGGTTGAAATAGCTCTGTAAAAGAACATGCACTTTGGACGGACAAAAAAGTTCCCCCGAATGAAGAAGGATGCAGAGGATTCGTTGAAATTTCAATCCCTGCGGATTGAGGTGGGATTACAACAAAATTAAAATACAAAGTCACCATAAAAATTGTAATATCCCAAACACTCCCACCATTAGAAAGTAATAAAAGTTCAACAGGGCAAGAGTCCACCAGTTCCGTCCATCCATGAATTTATTCGTCTAAATTGATACGGTGAATTAATGAAGATGTCATTAGTCAGGGATAGTGATGGAAAGAATGTTCAAAGCATGTACAGGAAATAGAACATCATGCGCAGTGAGGATAATTCTGTTTCCTGCACAGAAAATGTAGACAACGAGTTTTGCGCAGAATAACTCCTCAACTGTACCATTTATTCCTGATGTTTTGCCAGCATCTGTGGTTGGCATCTTCAGAGATGTTTAGTGGAATGGGTAATACTGGTCTAACACACATTTCCAGTGGTCTTAGGAACCAAGACACCGCCATTTTATGGTTGGTGGGTCACCATAACATGAGGAACTGCATTAAAGAGTCGCGGCATTAGGAAGGTTGAGGACCACCACTGTACAGTTGTGGTGACCCCCGACCACAAAATTGTGGTGTCTCGGTCTCTAAGACCATAGAGAGTGTCAGAATGGATGCGGTGCTCACGCAATGGGGGCCACCCTAATTCAGGGTCGAATGTGGTGCGTGGCACTTCACACTTCTCCTTCCAAGGGAAGCGCGAAAGCTTGGCCGAGCCCAAGTCGTCCAGTGTGGAGCCGTGTCTGTTGTTTGTTTTCCTCCTCCTCCTCCTCTTGGCTTTTGTGCGGCCAGTTGGCATCGCAAACCCAGGTCTCCTTTAATTTTATAATTGCTGGAGGACATTTCCTTAGCCTGTCATCAGTTGTCTTTTTTCTAATTCCCTAATTTGTTCTAATCTGCTGGCTGCCTCAACATCTAGCCAGCCACGAAGGCTCTCCATCTCCCAGTTCCTTCCTCCTCAAGAAATTAGAGAAAGGCGGCTGCAGGACGACAAATGCAGGAAATAGAATTAGAGGACATATTAATTGGGGCATCAAGTGGGATTTGGTTCCAGGCGGTTTCCTCCCATCAGCCACTTTGATGCTCCTCGTTGGCAGCTCTGTTTCTCATTAAAAGTATCCTTTAATGGCAAATGTTGTTTATGCACGGTGCAATTATGTTATGATGTAAGCCCTATGCTGGCAGGGGAAAGAGGTCAGTTTTTGGAGGGTGGGGGAGACGAGGAGGGAATGGGGGGGGGGGGCATGAAACAACAAAGAAAGAAATGGCTTGTGGGTTTTCAAGGGAAGTCCCAGCCTCTAGGGTTGCGATGGGCGCACAAATATGCGTACAGTGGGCCCTTGGTACCCACTGATGTTTGGTTCCAGGAACCCCTGCGGATGGCAAAATCCGTGGACGCTCTATTCCCATCAAATACAACGGCACAGTAAAGTGTTGTCTTTTACATAAAGTGGCACATCAAGGTTGGAATTTATCTATATTTGAAAACATTTTTCAAGCCATAGAAGGCAGAATCCGTGGATTAAAAAAATCAGTCAATACGGAGGGCTGACTGTACATCCCAAATGCTTCGAGGCCCAAGCAATTGGTTAACATTGTGTTTCCCAGAGCTGAATTTACCTGCTTTGGAAACAAATTCAAGAGCATGTTTTTTGTGGGGTTTTGGAGCGATGAGGCCGTGTTGTAGAAGAGTTTTTTTCCAGATGTTTCACCAGCAGCTGTGGCTGGCATCTTCACGATTCTCATTAGAAGCCAATCTTTCTTTCTTTCTTTCTTTCTTTCTTTCTTTCTTTCTTTCTTTCTTTCTTTCTTCTTTCTTAAACAGCCGAGATCCCGCATTGGGAGGCATATGTGCCATCATGTAGCTCCATCTCTACAGCTACCTGTCCCAATGGTCTCCCCCAGAAGCTCATCTTGTCCTCAAGTCCTAGGATTTGTAGTTTGGTGTGGTCATCCGCTTTGTCTGTCATGGCGTTCTGGTGCCTCCCCAAACTACAAATCCCCAGATGCGGTAGGAAAGTGCCATGGCCATTACAGGGGTGTTAAACGGTGTTCATGCCACAGTGTGGATACACTCTTAGTTAAGGATATGACACTTCAAGCATGTAAGGGTAAAATCAGCAAAATGCAAAGGGAATATTCTCAGTTATGATGTTACATGTTCTCAGCCCTTTTCTTCATCACATCTCCTTCTCCTACAAACCCTGCTTCGTTTGTAAACTGTGATGTGCAGTTGAATGCAGATCAAATGCATGCACATGTGCAGCTGCATGTATGATGTACAGTGAGCATCTACATTTACATGTATCTATGCACAGTACCCATGTGTATCCGTATACAATGGGCATGCACATCTATGCAACCATGTGTATCCATACACAATGGGCATGCACATCTTTGCAACCATGTGTATCCATACACAATGGGCATGCACATCTTTGAGAGCACTGCAATCGGTCTACAGGTGGTTTTAAAAAATAGGGGTGGGTGAGTGTAAGTGTGGAGAGGGGAGTGATGCTTCTTTTTCCCTTGGGTAGGCTTCAGCAGATTTTGATGCATCCTTATTCTCACCAGTTAACTTGGGGGTGATTTTGGGTCTGCGCATACCCGGTTGCTGGTTATGGTTGACCACCCAGGTCCCATGTTACCTTTCGATGCCCTTGGCTCTCTCCTGCCTTTTTCATAAACACAGAAAAGACAAGGAAAAAAGGCCATGGAGAGCATTCCGTAAGAAGATCTTTTTTATCAGTCAAGGCCCCTTGAACCGCAAGGCCTGTGAAAAGTGGCATTTGCTACAGGCAAATGACTATCTCTCTGGGAGGGCACCGAAGATGAAAGGGGGCGCTTACATTTAAATATACAGGAGGGAGAATTTATGGATGTGAAGAGATTAAAAAGAAAGCACGATGCGTGTGTGTGGTGGGGAGAGACACTGCAGAAAACACATATAATTGTTACATAGCCTAGCTTGAGCAGTGACAAATCTGTGTTAATTCCAGATAGACCAACGTGCGGCTGAGATCCTACGTCAAGGAGATGGAGTGTAACTTTACACGGCAGGGAGGGAGATGATGTGGCAGTTGCCCAACCTTGCGTCATTGGTAAATTGTGATGTTGTGCAGTGGAATGTAGACCAAATGCGCATGTGCAGCTGCATGGATGATGTTCAATGAGCATCTACATTTACATATATCTATGCACAGTACCCATGTGTAGCCATATACAATGGGCATTCACATCTATACACAATGTACAACTACGTACAACGGCATTGCATGTACCCCTCTGCTTCTAAAACCTTCCTGCATCAGGCAGTTATGGTTACCACTCCCATATGGAAACTTATTCACACTGAAGATACCAACATGCCAAATAATAATAACAACAATAATAGCAATAACCCCGTCTAAGGAATGTTACATTAAACATGCAGGCGCTAGCATGTATTCTATTGTTAGGATAGTCAGCCCTCTGTATCAATGGATTCTGCATCCATGGATTCAGCCATCCAGAACCTGAAAATAAAATCCCAAAGAGCAAACCCTGATATTGCCATTTTTAATAAAGGACACCATTTTACTAACCAACTGTGTGTAATGGGACTTGAACATCCACAGATTTTGGTATTCAGTGGGGTCCTGGAAGCAAATCCAGTGATATAGGGCCCACTGTATAGTGAAGAAAGCTGTCAGGAAGAAGATTGATTGATTGATTGATTGATTGATTGATTGATTGATTTGATATATATCCCACCTTTGTTTTTAAAGATGTTATTCTCCAAAAAATTTTTTTAAATCTAAATGCTTAAATTGCTTCTGAATTCATGGTCCAGAACGTTGGAGAGCAAGGTCCCGAACATTGGGAAGCAACAAGGATTTTTCTTCTTACAGAGTAGCTGTTGCCTTATATGCCTACTGTTTCCTCATAGCTTTGCAAGTTTGAGGAGTAGAGATTTCCTGGTTCGTTTCTTTCTCTCTTTGTTTTTGTTAAATCCTTTAAAAACATGGGCACAAGCATGATTTGAACTCAGCTTCAGGAAGCAAAGTGCCCCTAGTTCCTGCTGCACCTTCTGCCCCACCTTGGCGGCCAACTGAGAACGTCTTCCCGCCGGGTAGCAATGATGCATGGCTTCTCCTTGTGGGACGGGTGGTGAGTGACTCTTGCCCATTCCGCACTGGGTGTTTGGTCATGCCAGTCTGTGCCAGCTATGTGGCTTTGTGTGATTACTGATGTATGCCCTGTACTTTCACCATGGGCGGCATTCATCCAACTCCATTGGCAACGGGTGCTCGCTTTGGATTTATGGGAACCAGTTTGTCTCTTCCAAAACCGGTCTCGGCATTTGATTTATGGACCTGTTTCTTTTAGCAGAGAGATCCATCTCGCTGTTATGATTCTGTAACTGATAGATTCTTCCCTCCAACAGATTGAGATGGTTTCAAAATTCGTGTTTTTATAAACAGTTCATAGGGCAAAAATCTAGCCTTCCCTTTTCAAAATCAGTAGCAATGATGCCAGAGTTTATACATACCTGGTTCGGGATGTCAAAGTGTCCCTCCAGCTCACTATGCTTGGTTGAGCCTTACATATGTTTTTCATGCTGAAATTTGCATTGGCCTTTGTGGCTTTTCATTGTGTTAGTTTCAGCTCAGTTTTCTAGTTTATAGAGATCTTTTGGCATTCTCTTCGTCTCTTCCAGTGTGTTAGGTTAGCTACCCTTCCCGGTTTTGTGCCATGTGCAAACTTTAGCTCTAGCTTTCACTCTTGACATCGTTGTCCTTTTTCGCGCTGCAAATCTTTGGACATGGCCCGGCGGTAGTCATGTGCGAGGGATTTTTTTGTTTGAGTCTTGTTTTTCCTGGGTTATCTGTTAACGTTTTCTCCCCCGTCCAAATCACCTTCGGGATCATCAAAGCCCTGGCGAGAAGCAGGCTGAGATTTCTGAGAGTTCCTGGATTTCTCAATCTTTGGAGTCCCGTCAATCAGGGATTATCTCACCTGATCAATGAAAGGACACACAGAACACAGAGCCCTTATCGGCAAGGATGACCCAGCGTTTGCCTCGCCTTGCCAAAGGTGAAGACATGGGAAGCCTCATTGCTTGAGTCACAGCCATGTCATCCAAGTCAATCTAGAGACTTTCCCCCCCCGTTAGACTATTACAAAACTGGGGCAGCTGGGACCCATTCACACCATGCAGTCATCACTCTATGATCCCACTTCACCTGTCAATGGAATCCTAGGGTTTTGTCATTTGGGAAAGCTGAGAATTCTGTAAACCTTACCCTAAACTGCAACTCCCGGGATTCCACAGGAGGGACCCATGGCAGTTAAGGTAGAATCATAGCACTGTGGATGCATAATTTGAAAGAAGGTTGCACAAACATCGGAAGTGTGAATAGTAGATAGACATATCACCGGCCATTGAAATAGAATCATAGAATCATAGAGTTGGAAGAGACCCCAAGGGCCATCCAGTCCAACCCCATTCTACCATGCAGGAAATCCCAATCAAAGCATCCCTGACAGATGGCCATCCAGTCTCTGTTTAAAGACCTCTAAGGAAGGAGACTCCATTACACTCCGAGGGAGTGTGTTCCACTGTCGAACAGCTCTTACTGTCAGGAAGTTGTGGCACCCAGAACTGGACACAATATTCCAGGTGGGGCCTGACTAGAGCAGAATAGAGTGGCACTATTACTTCCTTTGATCTAGACACTATACTTCTATTGATGCAGCCTAACATCGCATCGGCCTTGTTAGCTGCTGCATTGCACTGTTGACTAATGTTCAACTTGTGGTCTACTTGGACTCCCAGATCCCTTTCACACGTAATCTCATTCAGCCACGTGTCACCCATCCCATATCTGTTCATTTCTTTTTTCCGCCCTAAGTGCAGTAGCTTACATATATAAGTCATGACCATCCAGTTTTTCCCATACATGGGAAGGGGAACCAAACCTCTCATGGATGGGGATGGTTTACTGTACATCCTATCACATATAACCACCTATTTTGCATTATTCAGAATTCTTTCTGTGTGATGAACAAGATCTTATGCGGTTGTTTCCAAATTGCATTCAGGGTCCTTCATACATTTTTCAAATGAATGAATTTGTGACCAGTGTGAGACTCAATAATTGCGAGTAAAAGTGGTGTAAAAGCTGAAGTTCCAGACCATCCCTGTGAGTGGACTGCCAGCAAGAGTAGTTGGTGAGGGAACAGGAGAACGGCTATGATCACGTTGATCTCTGAAGCATGTGTTTCTATGGAAGTGTTGGGCATTTTTCTCTGTTGCAGAAATGGAGATTGGCAAGCAGATGCACATTGTGCATGGATTTCACTGAGTATGAGTGTACATTTTACATAGATGTGCATTGCACATGGATGCATAACTCCCTGCACCCACATGGCCAGGCACCCTGTTACTATGTCAGACAAGGAGATGGAATGCACATTTGCTTGTGCATTCAGTTGTACATCTAGTGACTTGGTTCAGTTGTATAACATGGCCGTTGTGTAGCACAAGTCCTGTGTGACTCCGCATGCAGAGAGTTATGTCATGCATCCCTCAGCCTAACCTTATCAAGCCCTTTGAGATTTCCAGCATCTTCTTAAAAGTAAGTCTTGACTTGTTTATCTCTTATTTCTGAGCTCTTTTCCCAGTGTAGACATCATGCTAAGCTCCTAAACCCTAGAAATGCAAAAGATAGCTTGTTCAGAAGGTGGATGTCAACCAATGTTCAGAACATACTGGCTGACCTACAAAAATGAAACCTCTCAAATACAATTATACAAGAAATAGAAAGAAAGTTGGGGATCAGAGAGGTGAAGAAGCCAAGGAAGGCAGAGGTTTATCAGCAACATGACTGGCTGTGCCTAACAGATCATAGTGGGGCTGAGCGGACGGGACAGAATATCATGCACCAAGCCAAATTTTGGGGACTGAGTCACTCTAGGGATTAGTAACTTGGCCTGAAGCCTTTCATCTCAACAGTTGCTTTTCCCCATTCTCACTCGAGTCAATCCAAATGGCAGAAAGGGGGCGACTCTCCAATGGGATTGAGGAACTCGGATACAACAAGATGGAGGCCTCCCTCCATTTTCCTCATTGTCAGCCCTTCCCTGCATCAACACCTTCTCTGGCGCAAGCACATCATGACTACTGGCAGCGCACCAGTGACAGGAAAGAGACCAGGCGGGGAAGTTGTTGGCTGAGCAAAAGGAAGAATTTTGCTTCTAGCAGGGACAGAGGCAGGTGTTAGCATGATGGTTGTGTGTGCGTCTGGGGTGGCAGCTGATTTCTCAATAAGAGAACACAAATCCTGTGCCAAGGAAACAAAATCGGATCCCGTAATTGAATTAACAGCGAGAACAATGCCAGAGTGTATTCCCCCCCTTCAAACCACCCCTTTATGACTTCTTGTTGTTGTTTTCTCATGGAAGAACATGCCTATCTTTGATTTTTATTATTGTATCAAGTATTTAGCATCAACGTGATAGCTGTCCATTTTGCAGTGACTGCAAAAGGACTGAATGCATTCCATTGGGTTCGGATTAAGCTTACAGGAAGACTGCAGTGGGGATGTAATTCTTCGCTAAGTTTCTTCTCAAAGGAAACAGTGAGTCATTTGAGCAATTTTCTGCCCACCGCAAGAAAGTCACAGAAAGCCGCACCATTTTTGGAGCGCATTCACACTTCAGGCCTTGGTTTCTACAGAATTTGCACATGGTTGGTTTGCACAGAAAAGAACTGAGCACATTTTCTGTACATAAAATAATAATAAATCAATACAGAAACAGTATTTACTGTGCTGAAAAATCTGTGTCATGTGCAGAAAATACTGTTTTCTATCCAAATCGACTATGTGTGAATTTTGCACAGGGTAAGCCCTCAGTTATATATAGCCTTTTACAGCAGAGGGAAAACTATTCTCAGGATCCTTCCCATAATGTAGGGTTTCTAATGGGACATTTTCCAGAATTCAGTAGAACACATGAAAATTCCCCCTTCAAAACTTCCCATTGTGGGGAAGGGAGATTCCAACAAATATTTGAATGCTGGAAGCCAAGCGAACATTCATAGTCTCCTCTTTCATAAGTTCCTCTGGAGTGCTTGAGGAGAGTGAGAAAGCAAATGGATGTCATCTTGTAAAAAGCAAGGGTTGCCAAATGAGTGGATTAGGCTGCAGTCCTAAACAAATCTACAAGAGAGAGTATGCAAAGGGATCTTGTAGCACCTTGGAGACCAAGAGAAAGAAAGAAGCTGGTAGCGTGAGCTTTCGTAGACTTGAGCCTACTCCCTCGGATGCGTGGTATCCCTTTGCATACTGATTTTCCAAACTAACATGTCTATGTCTTTGAATTCTACTAGAGGGCAGGAGCCATTACGCACACAGGCTAAAATCCTCTTGGCGTCCTAAGTCCCTTTACACATGAAATTCTAATTTTTAGGGCCACTGTGCAGTGGACATATTCAGTTCAGGTTTGTACAAATGGACTTCCAGAAGCATAACCATTTCACCCGGACATCAATTCTATTAGCAGTCCCAGTAGTTAGAGTAGAGGTATTGAATGAATGGATTTTGCCTTGATGTTAAGTCACCGTCCAGCAAGTCATTCAATGGGTCTAGTGAAGATGAGTTTCTTCCTCCAGGAAAATTAAGTCATACTCAAACTGGGGCAAAGGAACAGGCCATGGACATTCTTTAGACAGTGTGGAAAAATCTGAGCATACCTTCTTTGTACCACTGAGATTGCAGGGACGTTGCAATGGATGGCACAACCCCTTGTGCAAGTGTGCGAATGCCGATTGGCGGTGTGCAAACACAAAGTCGGATCTGAGCCACAGAGTTCATCTCTGACTATGCATGCCTTGGATCGCACTGTTCAATTTGTCATTTCTCAATGGAGCGCATCTCCATTTTAATTGAGTTAAATGTATTCCTCTGTCCTTTTATTTACATCTCATTCACTGTCTCATGTCTGCGTGTGCCTCCTTCCTTCCCTCCCTCTTGCATACACAGACACACACACACACACAGCCTTTTTTCCCATTAACGGCAACATCTGTAAGTTTGTTCTGAAGAAAAATAAAGCTATCCATCTCTTTTTGGCACCAGTGATGTCACGGATGCTCAGGAAAGCCGGCTCCCTCAAGGTTTACAGTAGCGTACAGTGGGAATGTCACTTATCTGCGGAGGACACTTCGCTGTTCTCAAGAAGGCATTCTTCCCTCTGACAGAGAGGGTGGCTTTTGTTTATCCTTTGGCACACAATGAAATGATGGGAAAACATGCTTGGATGCACTGGAGTCTTAAGGTGGGGCAAGGCCGGGGATAAAAATGGAACGGGGCCTTTGATCAGCCGCCAATGCAGATGACTCCCAGGGTTCTGGGTTGGAGAATGGGCGTCATGTTCTATTGCTTTTTCTTGGTCTTGGAGGAGCAGGAGCAGGAGCAACTCCCTCCTACCTAGGCAAACTGAAGCAAGCCCTCAGGACAACTGACATCAGGGGGGAGAAAGAGAGTTGGGGTGAAAGGAAAGATCAAAAGAGGGGAATGGCATAGACATCTGCACGGAGGAGAAGAACTGGCGCCACAAGAAAAATGTCCTCCCGAGAGGCCTTTTCCCCACTCCCTGAAATCACCTCCTTGTTCTCAGAGCTTGGAGAAATTCCTACTTGGGACTACCATACTTTCCAATGGTCCCAGTTGGGCAAGGACAATCCCGATTAATCCTCTGTCATCCCACATTTTTGGACGCTTTTAAAATGTCCTGGTTTCTTTCCTCACCTCCCTCTTTCCTGGTTTGTCCTCTGATTCATTCAAAGTGCAAAAATAGAAGTGGGATCATAGAGGCGAGGAGGGTGTGAAATCCTTCCCTTCCCTGTAGGCTCAATCAAAAGCAAACTGCTGTGGCCTCTCCGAGCTTCTGCATTCTCCATTTTCAACGTTCTTTTAAAAAAATCTGAATGAAGTGGACCCATTTTCTCATCCCAGTCCGTCCAATCTTGAGGGTGAGAACCTCTGTATGTTCAGGATGATAAGTTATAACATGTAGAAAAAGAAAAAGAACAGGCAGTTCCTCTGTCTGAACATCTCTTCCTTGGAGGGACAGATGAATGCCATGGAGTTTTGTTGTTGTCGTTGTTATTTCACAACAACAGTGGTAAATGGCTTGTATCTTCTCCTTGATATGTGAAGAAAGCACTCCAGTGCCAAAAAGCATGTGATTATTATATTTCATCTGAATGGGAGAACGGGAGATGGATTCAATGGCCCAAGAGAACCTAGTAGAGTCAGTCATGCAGAAGAGCAGCAGCTATGCGCTGGATGCAAAACAATGTTTAACAAACAGGTTATCTGAAATCCATGCTGGGGGGAAAACAGCCGCCGTCCCCGCTTCTGACACAATCACAGATGCCTGAACATTTCCCCCCAATTCACATTTTTAGCAAGCCATCTTCATCCTCCCTTCCTCGACTTACACATGGACCAGAAATCAGCCCTCATTCCCACTGAATTCTTCTCTGCGTTTTTGTGACTCTCCATTTTATTCTGGGGAATACACAGAGAAATGCATATTGGGGCAGGAAAAGTGTGTACTGTATTAGGACCAAATGTATACCCACCAAAATTCAACTTAAATATGAATCATTGTGCATTCATTTTATTTCAGTTGCAGATTGCTGAGGAAACAGGCAGATGAGATCTATGACTCAGAAGTGGACCAGAAATATACTGATCCATCCATCAGTATAACATGATGGATCTTGTTTTTCCTGGAGGAAACCTTGAGAAGCCTCCAATGAGTCAACAAGAACATAGAGAAGGAAGTAAGCATTTAACACATTCAGAATGCCCAATAAAAAAAAACAAGGCAGCCCTATATTTAAAATTTATCTATTATCCATCTATCTGACTTTTAAAATTGTAATTGAAGAAGAAGGAGAAGGAGAAGGAGAAGAACAAGAACAAGAAGAACAAGAAGAGGAGGGGAGGGAAGAAGTACATAGGATATGAGTGTGGGCTAACCCTATACATTAATATAAGCTCCAAGACCATATTTAATATATGACTATATTTCCAAAAACACATTTTCTTGAACATGGCATCTGTAAAATACACAGTCATGAGTTGCTGAAGCAGGGGGACCTTTTGATCATCCATGAATAGACTGAGAATGTTTGCCTTATGAGTCTCGGAGTAAAAGTTCTTTAGCGACAGTAAAAGCATGCAGAATCCAAACATATTGACCATTAATTAAATTCCACGTCTCAGAGATACAAGTCAAAAGAAAATCGCCAGCATCCTGCCTCTGGCTTATGTGTATGGAAGTCCCTTTTTGGTCAGGAGTCAGAGAGCTAAAAAAGAGTACGATAAGAGTTTCCCGGCCTTGGATCAAACGTTGATCAGAATGGAGGCCGCCATCAAGAAATCAGAAGAAGATAGGGATGGGTAGGGCAGCTATGACAGAACCAGAGAAGATCCTAAAGAATAAAGATATACAACGGAGCATTAAAATTAGAATCATACAAGTCATGGTATTCCCCATTACCATGTATGGCTGCGAGAGCTGGACAGTGAAGAAAGTGGATAAGAGGAACGTCAACTCATTTGAGATGTGGCGCTGGAGGAGAGTGCTGAGAATACTGTGGATGGGCCAAGAAACGGGTCCTTGGACAGATCAAGTCTGAAATCTCCCTGTAAGCCAAGATGATCAAACTGAGGCCGTTGTACTTTAGCCGCATCATGAGAAAGCATGATGCATTAGAAAGGTGGAGGGAAGGAGAAATCGAGGAAGGCCTCAATCTAGATGGATAGACTCTATTAAGGAGGTCACAAGCTTGACCTAAGCAAAGCATTGGAAGACAGGGAAGCTTGGAGATGTCTCATCCATAGGGTTGCCATGCGCCAGGAACTACTTGAGGGCAGTCAACAACGATGACAACAACAACAGAGGGCTATTTGCCTTTGTGCTCTGTCCAAATAGCTCCCCTTGCCCAGTAGCTGTCAAGCCCTGGGAAAGGCTGCTAATGCAAAGGCGATGGAGACTGGATGTGTCCGAGAGAACGAAAAGCTGCTGTTCTTGACTGTTGGGGGAAAGAAAAGGCAAGTGCACTCACTTGAAAGCACATGCTCATTTCTGCCCTCTCCAACCAAGGTGAGATCGGCTACTTCTCTGTCGTCTGGATTTCTACCGGGTGGTGGGAGGACATGAAACTGTACATGCCGAGCTACGCATAGATGCAGGATCTCGGCCCATGCATGTTGCAAATATCAAAAGTTTTTCCAATCCAGAATGCCATGGCTGCATTCCCAATGCAGAAACAGTCTGCAGCTTGACACCACTTTCACTGCCCTGGCTCAATGCTGTAAAATTCTGGGAACTGTAGTTTCATGGGACCATTAGTCTCCTTTGTCAGTTTCTTGGGGGAACAAGAAACCACCCTTCTCAGAATTCCATGGCCTTGCACCGTGGTCGTTAAAAGTGGTGTCAAACTGAATCATTTCTGCAGTGCGGATGCCGCCCATGTTGTAACATCTCCGTCCGCAAAGGTGTAACCGCCAAACATGTCCACATCCTATGATGCAGGGGGAAATCAGAATTATATTGATATTACATAAAAGTAAGCCCTGGAGTGTTTTGTTTCTCTCCCAACGGACAATTCTACATTTGACCAAAAGGGAGCCTTTCCTTGGGGAAAAAAAAGACTTTCACTGGACCTTTTTCTTATCTGTATTAATAGAAGGGAGATGACAGAGATGTGCCCAAAAATGGAGATGGGATCAGCCTCTTGGAAGGTGGCCTGGAAAAATCTGGCCATCACCTAGGGCAAAGGGCATTTTGAAAATGTCCACAGAAAAACTATTTTCGACAGAGAAGCCTTTCAAAGGACACCATGCCCTGTATCCTTCTGTGACATTCAACACCATCCTCTCACTGGGAGCGCCCAGATCTGGCTCCAGATTATCTTTCCATTGCTCAGCAGGTTTTTGGCAGGTGAGGCCAGCATGGTGACCGTATGCTGAAGATTTCACCCCAAAGGTGTTCCTCCTACATCTGCAAAACCCGACTCCATTGCATCCGGGTGTGCAAGGGAGGGGAGGACAAACAGAGTGGCTGGCATACGTTCCAATTTTCTCTGCCGTCCAAGAGAATAAGAGGAAGTCATGAATCAAAACTTGGGGAAATGACTAGGTACGGTGGGCTCCTGGTATCCTCTGGGGTTTGGTTCCAGGATCCCCTGTGGATACCAAAACCCATGGATGCTCCCGTGAAAGACAATGGCATAGTCAAATGGTGTCCGTCTATCAAATGGCAACGTCAAGGTTTACCTTTTTGGAATCTATATATTTTCCAGCTGTGGATGCATGACTCCATGGATAGGGAGGACTGACTGTATTGGGGGGTGTGCTACGTTCAGAAGAAAGCAATGGCAAGCCACCTCTGAAGACTCCTTGCCTAAGAAAACCCTATGGAATCCATGGGGTTGCCATAGGTCGTCCGGCAACTTGAAGGCCCATACTTTACTCACTTTGTAAGGGGACAAAATGGGGGCTTGGTCAATAAAGGTTCTACTCCCTGAATAAAATTTTAATAATAATAATAATAATAATAATAATAATAATAATAATAATTTTATTGATATGCCGCCTCTCCTGCAGGATCGAGGCAGCTTACAACATCAGGTAAAAACACATATAAAATACAATGTACAATTAAAATAAATCCCATCAATTCCCTCCCTCTCAACCTTACGTACAATAAAATATCAATTAAACAGTCAAGAATTAAAAATTGAAAATTAAATTAATTAATTTTAATTAAAATTAAAAATTTCCTTCAGTTCCCCACATTTCTAACATCCCAGAGTGAAACTGTGAAAATTATTCACATCTGTACCTCCGACGGGACCAGTGTAGTGCAATGGTTTGAGGGTTGGACTGAGACCAAGGTTCAAATCCCGGCTCGGCCATGGAAACCCACTGAGAGAGTGTGACAAGTCACACTCTCTCAGCCTCAGAGGACAGCAATGGCAAACCACCACCACCACCCTGAAGGAAACTTGCCAGGAAAACCCTATGATCAGTTTGCCTTAGGGTTTCCATATGTCGGAATCAACTTGAAGGCATACAACAATAGCAACAGCATACCTCTGGTGCATCTCCACTGTAGAAAAATGTAGTTCGACACCACTTTAACTGTCTTGGCTCCACCTTACAGAATCCTGGGATTAGTAGTTTGGCACCAACCCTCTTTGGTAGAGTTGTCTCAAGTCCTTGCAAAACTATGACTCCCAGGATTCCATCAAATGGAGCTACACCACATGAAAGTAGTGTCAAACTGCATTCTTTATGCACTGGAGATGCACCCTTCTCTCTCTTTCTTTCTCTCTTCCATTCTTTACCCAGCCTTTCTCTTCATTCTATGGACATAGAAATGAAAATTTGGAATAGTGCGTAAGGATGGAAAGGGAGAAGGAAAGGAAACTCATACGCTTCTTCGCATGGATCATTAGCGGGATTGGTTTAGCCAGCGACGTCTCCACAGTTGACTCCTCACCAAAGGAGTCCCCCGTGACCCATTTGGCAACGAATTCCTGGAGGGTTCTTTAAGCAGGTGCCCTCTGACAGGTAGTCAATAAAGAATGTCTGGCAAAGCATCCTTGTTGCTTTGCCCCGGAGGTCAAAGAGCGTGACTCCCGAGGTTGTCAGGTCAGGAGCCATCACGATGACAGATGAACCTCAACGTCTCTCCTTGCCCTTCTTGGTGTGCCTTGTCAAGAAGGTAAAACTCCTGTCTCTTAAGGGAAAAAAAAGAATGAAAGAAAGAAAAAGAAAGGGGTAAAAAGAAGAAGGCAGCCCCCTCCTCTCTCCTCCGGCAATAAAAGGCTCCTGTTAGGAACTGGCGGCACCTCTCAACTGGTCTTCATTAGCCCCAATGCGCTGCTTCGGCTTGCCGTCTTCGGTCCTCTGCTGAGTGGGTGCTGTCTCCATAGCTCTCAACTGTTCCTCATTAGGGGAAACAGTTCCCCATTGTCCAGCATGAAGACACCTTTGTTTTTTAAAATGCGGCCGGGCTGGAAAAGCAGAAATGGATACGCAACAATGCTGCACCATTGATAGGAACTGGAAGTTCGGCGGGAAGACTGGGCTACAATCGTGTGTGTTTCAATACTCAAGGGTGGATTTCGATCTCGACTTCTTTCTTTTTTACAAATACATTTGGACGTCTGGATTGTTTGCCCCCGAGGCTGCAATTCTGACGCAGGATTATTTCAGGGGAACCCATGTTGAACCTGGGGAATTATTTTCGAGGGCCTGTTAATAATGCCTCGGACGGGCCTAGTTTCTCCTGCTCAGTGGCAGACTATGGAAATAAGAGGAAGTCTGATTGTGGGTGTATTGGTATCCTGTCTTAATAGAAACATAGAGTCTAAATCACAGGAAAGAATAATGCCAGTTCATTCTATTCTACTCAGACCTCAAAGGTAAAGCCCAAATATGTCCGCAAAGTAGACTTGTGAACAACTTGGAAAGGAAAGACAAGAAGTTTGTAACTTTGCGCTGGGTATGGAAATAAATGGGAAACTATGGAAGGCACTGCACTGCCATTCCTGTTGACATCCTACACATGTGCAAGTTTGCCTGCAGAAGTGGTTGGGCATCTTTGGCCTCATCTGCGCTGCAGAAATAATGCAGGTCGACACCGCCTTATCTGCCATGGCTCCATGCTCTGGACTCTTGGGATTTGTAGTTTGTTGTGGCACATCCAATCATGGAGTCAGGTCAGGCTGGTATTTGGATGGGGGACCAGCCGGTAATATCAAGCACATGGGCTCTTTTTCAGCGGAAGGCAATGGCACACCACCTCTAAGTATTCTTTACCTAAGGAAATCCTAGAAAACTCATGGGGTCACTTGAAAGTGGTTTGGGGGCAACTTGAAGGTGCATACACACCAACGTACGCAGGCTAGGATGTTATATGAGAAATAATTTTGCAGCCCTTTTGTTGCTGTGTGCCTTCAAGTTAAAAAATAGTAGCTTGGTTTTTTGGGTGGTTTTCCCACTTGCACAAGGATCCCGCACCCCTATCCCCAGCAAATTTGAAGAGCCCATTGTATACCACACTGCCTCTGTATGTGAGTCTCATATATTTGTATCACGTTTGAATGATAATATCTGGTATAGGCTCTATTTTACCTGTTTCTTTTATTATGATTGTGTTTATGCATCAATTGGGTTTATACATCCATTTCCAAATTTAATTTGTTTGTTTTTTTATTTAGAGATCCCTCATAATCTGAGGTCCTAAACTGTCACTTGTACAAAACTCCTGCTCTGTCCCTGGCATATCCGTGATGCCCTCCGATGGCCTTAGCAATGGCAGTTGGTAGCTGGAGGGAGGAGGGTTCTTGTCTGGAACTGGATCCAAATACAGTGGATGGATTGGTTATTCCATTGTTTGCTGGAAGTACAGTTTCTCAGGCTAGCAGTTGGCATCACCCTGACCTGGATGGATGCCTTCTCTTCATAGGCGGATGTGAAGAGCAAGGTGCCAACTGCTGAACCAACATACGTGTGCCGGCTTGTAGTCTCAAGACACATTTAATTGAAAGGCCTGAATGGATGTACAGTGTCGAAGAGCACAGCGGGGGAGGCCATAGAGCACCACCCTGGGTTGTTTCGTCAAAAATCTTTACTATAAGGAACAGCGGAGAAATATTGTTTATGTGGAGAGATGTGGGCATACAATTAAAATGACCATCTTTTGCTAGTCAAACAATACCCCAAACAGCTGGCGCTCCATACAGAAAAGCAAGAGGTGGCTTGCCTTTTGCTTCCATGCCACAGATGGTCAATTGACATTTTTACTACATCAGGAGTAGTGTGCGGCTGGTGCTCAATGGGACTGGCAGGGCAGGGCGGCCAGGGTAAAGTTGCCCTCAACCTGCCCCTATGATAAACTGTAGCCTGAGCCAAACGGAGCACTTTTCCTTTCCTCAAAGCAACTGGACCGCAAGCTACCGGTACCAAGTTTTCTGGGCAGCTGAGCATTGTCTCTCAACTCCAGCTCAGCAAAGCAGTTTTGCTACAACGGATGCTGTGTACAAATTAGATGGGGAAAGAACATTCCCAGAAACGACGGTGTTTTCCATGTCTGTGGACGCAGACCCCATTGCTCTAAACCATCTGCCCAGTCAAGGGTCCCCACCTCCTCCATCCTGAAGGCAGACATTGGATGCATGAAGTCAGTCGACTCAAATATATACAAGAAAGTGGGGGGCGGGAAGCCTGCACCATTCCTATCTATAGCTCAAAATGGTGGATGGAAGATGGAAGGAAATGAATGGGAAAACAAGCTTTTTTAATTTTAGATTGAGCCACCTGTGTTTAGATGCTTCGATCTATTTTTGTAAAGATGGGAAGAGCAAGCAGAAGCCAACTTCTCCCATCTGAGCTTCCCCAAGGAACCTCCTGCTCTTCGCTCCCTTGTGTCCGGCTAGATGCTTGGTGGGTGCTATTTCCTTGCATTCTCGTCCAACGCTGCATGATGATCATTATCACTTCTGCAGGACAAATGGCTGAGAACAAATGCAGGAAACATCTCCCTGATTAGATAGGAATAAGACGACTCCTGGGCAGGGAAAAAACAACTGTCAAAAATGACAAAGTGGTTTGCTGCCAGTTTTGCCCTTCTATTCTAGAAACGGAGAGATGGGCCAAAAGAATGATGGTAGTATACAAGGTTGGGGTCGATCAAGAAAATGTTACATCCCCGGGGGTTTATCTTGACTCAGACCCAGGAACAAGATGTTGCCGCACAGTAAGGATGAGGAGACAAAACTGAGAAAAGCATCGATGCGTCTGGATCCTCGCATTTGTAATTATAGAAGATTTAAAATTCAAGACAAGGGAACAGTTGTAGGACTGGGAAGGCATAATGGCCTGGATGACTCCTGCTGGTTAGTTCCAACTAGAGTAGACCCATTTAATCTAACTGTTCAGTAGTTAGTTAATACACAAGGGTTGTTTCAATGGGTCTCCTTTAGCCGAGACTAACATTAGCCTCAGACTAGTTTGGGCTAAGTTGTTTAAATGAAATACAGTGGGCCCTCGGGACAACTACATTTAAAATAAAAACTACTTCTTTTTTTAAAACCAGAAAGAACACCTCTCTTGGAATCTGTAGCTCCTCCAGCATGACGTCTGGTGGATATTGACCATAGAGTCATGCTGGGGGACCTAGGGATCCCTAGGCCCCCCATCAGGTCTTATAAGGTTCACAGTGAATCGGTTTTCTTGTCTTCTTGCGGAACATAATCATGCGCCTAGAACGTTGCTTTGAAAACATGAAACAGCAACAGAGGCCCATTATGCTCGGCCACCAAATGGCAGGGCTGACATTCCTGACTTGATAGGTGTCAAGTTCATGTCTGAACACAGCCAATGCCAAAGTTGCATAGTATGGGTGGGAGTGAGTGATTGTCTGTTGTGCTTCAGCAGGTACTTTATCTTGGCAGATTTGCTAGAATGATAGGAGGTGAGGATATATCTAGGTCAGGGATTTTCCAACTATGTCACAAGGCACAGGCCTTCTTGTTTAGTATCAGAACCATTCCGTTTGCTGTTCCAACCGCTGCTATACATACGGAAGGGTCCTAACAGTGACTGTGGCCTAGAGAGACCAGGTCATTGGGACCAAGGCTGGTTTGGGGGGAGAAGCTCAAGCAAACAAGGCTCCATCTCTCCTTGGAAACACTGGCCTCAGTCGAAGTGCTAGTCCCAACAAGCATTGACTTGGTTGTTCCATGGTAAGGGGACAACCATGTAAATCCCATTGTTTCAATGGGTCTGCTATAGTTGAGATGTAGGTCATAACTGTGCTCATAGATAAACCTCAAAGAACATAAGCAAACCAACATTGGCCTGGAAGAAATTTGAATTGGCTTGGTCACTTGTAAGGGAGAGTTCAAACGTAATATTCAGCTCTTCCCACATGTGTTCTTCATGCTTCATAGAACCGTCTAAGAGTATGTTTTCACACCTGGTTTTGGCTGCTGGATATCTGGGTGTTAGGAGAATATAAAATAGACCCAATAAAGCTGGTCTTCTCTAATCTTCTGTTTGGAATTGACTATTATGTGTCCTATCGAACAGCCAAGTTCATCAGGTTAGCCTTGTTCACCAGCCAACCAGCCTTTGTTACTCTATTTGCCTTTCTTCTTTCCTGGTATTGTTGTGTGCCTTCAAGTTGTTTCCAACTAATGGTGCCCCTAAGGGGAACCTATCATGGGATTTTCTTGGAAGAATTTGTTCAGAGGTTTGCCATTGCCTTCCTCTGAGGCCAAGAGTGTGGGACTTGCCTGAGCCTTCGTTCTTAGTCAACGCCAAAGAAAAACTGAAGGATAGATGAACGCATCATAACTCAGAAATACCTTGTTGCTCAAGCAGGAGACAACAGGAGAAGGAAGCCCTTCCAGATCCTTTCCTGTACAGTAGGAGCCACGACCAGCTATTTTGCACTTTACAATATTGGATAGTTGACGGTGTTTGATTCTCGACTAGATGATGTCTCCCAGGATTTAATTTTAAAATATTTTGTGAATATTTCTTTTCATATTCCATATATAAACATACTATTTATGACTTGATTCCTGATATTTCTTTCTTTATCTGATATGAGATATCTGATATTAGTGACTTGCTAAGCTATACGTAAACCTCAAGCAGAAATGTGATGGATAGATAACTCTCTGGATTATCTGGGTTAGACAAACCTTTATCGACATGGGATTGGAATTTGACACTGAATTCCTCGGGGGATTTTTATTCCAAAAATGTAGGTATTTCCCCTCTTATTCGAGTGGGAGAATTAAGAAGATCCTATGGGAAAGGTGGGATAGAAATAAAATGTGATTATTATTATTATTATTATTATTATTATTATTGTGCTTCACTCTTTCCCATCTAAATTACTCTTACCAGTATCAGATAACTTTTCTAAGACATTATATTCCTTCCGAAGACACCTTATACAAAAGCAGACTATTTGTCTACCAAGTCTAATATTGTCTATTATTCCAGCTGGCAAGAGATCTCTGGAGTTTTTGTCCGAGGTCTTTCCCATAAACTGCCACTTGACTCTGGAGGTGTCAACAGATTCAATATGGGGCCTTCCCATAGGCAAAGCAGTACCGAACTGTCATACGGATGGACTGAACTGTATATGCTCCTTGCAGGAGGAAAACCGTGACTGTTCATGTGTAGCAAGCTCCCTGAATTAACTAAGCTCCAGTTGGATGCCTCAACTGGGCAGCTTCGACTTTTTCATGTCTGCCAGGGAGGTGGCACTCAGATATGAAGGCTGCAAAGTTGAAAGAAAGCCCGCAGACCTTGGCAGAAGGTGGGGGGAAAAAGAAGAAGGGGGTGACGTGCTTGTTTTTCAAGACCTATTGTGAAACCACAATGAGGCCTTGGCAGTTAGTCCATTGCAGGTGAGACCCACAAGAACCCAGTGTACCCATTTCATGGGTGCAATGCTCATTTTATCGCCACACATACAGGTTCCTGGGGTGTATTCAACTTCTACCTGATGTTGGGGAGTATGGGCCCGCTCTGGAAATAATAGCACCTTGCAGCATGTCAGGGCAAGGGAGAGAGGATGAGAAGGAGCACATTCTCCTACTTCATTGTTCCCTCCTTGGCGTCAGTGCCAACACGCCAAGTTTAATTAAAGATGAGCAAATGTAGACAGTGCGAGCAAGTATTTCAAGCACAGAAGGATGGCAGGGAAAGAGCCCCCTTTTTGTAGTCTATTTCTCTCCAATAGTTGTCCTTCACAGTGGAATGGGCCCATATCTGAATGAAACCAGAAACTATCTTTACTCAGCAGGAGGAACTGGCACCTCACCATTGCTGGTGAGCACCAAGAGAACATGGTCCTACCAGAACCACGGAGAAACAAAATGGAAGTGGTATGGCAACATGTTCTAGGAAGTGCTCTGGATTTCAGCTCTATTGAATTGTTTGCGGAACAACTAAGAAAGGAGGCAATTCCTCTTCTCTGCCATGAACAGCCTGAGAAAGTCAAAGCATGGCTCAGCAGCCACAGAACGTTTGGAAAGAAAGCCAGAAAGCTCAAACGAGAAGAAGGGAATGGAAAGAAATAGAAAATGCAATAGAATAGTATGGCTTCCTGGCAGAGGGCATGGCTGGATGTCTCGTTCTGACCTTGCAGAGAAGTGTGGCTGTTGGAAGAAAGCAGGAAAACATGATAACATTTCATTGTGGGTTCTCTTTGTCACTTTCATTGGACGAGTATAAGTCAGCTGTATGACATAGCCCACTTGTCATGCTGGAGCTCAGTGCTTTCTCCAGCTTTTCCCAGATGGTTCCATCTTCTTAGCTTCCACCAAGTATGTGGCAATGGCATTCAAAGGGAGTCACACTGAAGCAAGGACCACAGAACTGGGGGAAGCCATTGGTGGAAGAACAGAGTGCGGTAAGCACGCTTTTGTGTTTTCCAAGACCTATTGTGAAACCACAATTAGGCCTTGGCATTCAGTTTCACTTCAGGTGAGACCCGCAGGAACCTAGTTTACCTGCTTTGTGGGTGTAAGGTCTAGTTTCTCACCAAACACACAGGCTCCTGGGGTGTTCTCCTACTTGATGCTGGAGATCTTGGCCCTGCTCTGAGAGCAAAAGCACTCGGCAGCATGTCAGGACAAGGGAGAGACAGCAAGGAGAGGAACGTTTTCTACTTCTCTGTTCACTTGTTGGCATTAGCGCCAACGCACCATACTTAATTAAGGATGAGTAAAAGGGTAGAGTGGCTGGTGGTGGGTGCTTCAAAGTTGGAAGGAGGGTGGCGAGAAAGAAAAGAAAAGAAAACAGAAAATGGGATAGACTATCCTGGGAGAGCCTCGACATTATATTTTCTTTGCCAGGGACATGGTTGGCTGTAGAACGTCAAGCAGAAGTCCTTGCAGAAGTTGTACTGTCACGTTGTGCTACAGATCCCACTTGTCTCTTTACA
This sequence comes from Sceloporus undulatus, assembly GCF_019175285.1. NCBI lineage: Eukaryota > Metazoa > Chordata > Lepidosauria > Squamata > Phrynosomatidae > Sceloporus > Sceloporus undulatus. Next base: position 2,246,623 of record NC_056531.1, on the reverse strand, counting down.
TGTGTTCAAGTTTAAGCCCAGATGTCCATTGTGTTGTTATCATGCCTGGTCGTTGCCCAATTCCTTCCTTAAGAGGTGTGATGTGTCGGCTTGAGAACAAAAGGCATTCAATTGTTATCTCAAACCTTATCAAGGTGAGCGTCTACCACCACTGAGTGGAAATGGGATGAGTTAAACCAATGGAGACTCAGAATGGGACAAGATACTTCTTGGGAGGGGGGATGATAAGATGCTGATAAAATTCAAAGGCCTTAATTCTAATGGTAGTCCCAACTAGATTTAATTTATTGACTCAACAGTATTTATATGAGTATTGACAATTCACTGATTGATTCAACGGGTCTATTCTAGTTAGGACTCCCAATAGGTTTTAGTCCCCTCCGTTTCAAGGAAATAGATGCTCTTCCCACCTGAAAGATTTGCTCCAGATCATCTGTTTCTGCCTTTCCTTTACCATTTACTGAGATTACACTCAGGACAAGAAAGCCAAGCCAAAGCAGTGAACTGGCCTATGACATACACACATCTTCAGCCAGCTACAGATGCTTCATCTACCATTTCACTTTGGCACTGTATCCAATGGACTTCAGCATCCATGGATTTTGGTACCCACGAGGGAACCGAACCCCAGCGGATACTGAGGGCCCACTGTAACAGTAAACTTGTTTGTAAGGAGAACTCAGCAAGTTACTTTTCTGGACTGCTGCAACAGTAACAAGGAACCCTGTTGGATGATCAGAGTAATGTGTATAGAAACTGCAGCAGTTCCTTTTACAAAAGTAGCATCCAAGGCTCTAGGTTTGTGGGATCCAAGATGGACAAGACGATGACTGGGATTCTCCTTCTAGTGCAGTCTCACCAACCTCCTTGTCACTGCCACTTTTGTCTTCCCTGTTTCCCTGAGTTCAGTCCACATCTGACTGCCCAGAGCAATAAGACAAGGTAAGCTGCTCCTTCTTTTTGCTTCTGTCATTGCTCACTTCCTTGGAGAGGGTATGTCAAGAGGCAGAGACAGCCGGGCAAAGCAGCTGAAGGTTTGGCAGTCAGATCCCTGCCAAGGTAGTGGGCATCATTGTGCACTCAGTGATGCCAAGGCCTGACACCAGGTTTAGAATATAATTGGGCCAAAGGAAGTAAGACACAGAACAGAGAGACTCCTCTTGCTCCGTCTTTTTCAGCCTTCCTTTATCTCCCCTAGCCCAAGGAGCTGAACTTTTCGGTGCCCTGTAGAGTCTTCAGAATCAAACTAGTGTTTTCTTTATTAAAGAGATTTTGTTTTTTGTTCTTGGCTGAAATAGACACAGCTTTGGGGCACAGCTAATCTCCCTGGCCCCTTCCACTTTGGCGCAGAATTTCAAAATAGCACATTGTCCACCGCACATCACCCAATGCCTGTTTTGTGACTTGTGTTAACTGTTTCCCAAATTTTTGGACAGATGGCTTGAAGTCCCAGGTTGCACAGCCAACATCCTGCTGAAGAAAACACTGGCAAGCGAGTACAGGGAGGAATGGAAAAGCCAGAGCACCATTCGGAACAGTGTCTTGGGAGTGAATGTTTGGAATGGCATTCCTGGACACTTGCATAGGAAAATGACAATGAGGTTCAAAGGTACTGGGGTATTAAAGTGCCTTATACAAAGGTAACGCTTGAGAAGGAGGTTACCTGTATAAGACAAGTGGGAACATGTGGCCGTGACCTGGAGCAGATCTACAACATTTGGAGGAGAGTACTTTGGACACCCCTGACTTTGAGGAAAGAGAGAGCAGTAAGGTAAGAATGAAAAGGAGGAGGTGAAGGAGGAGCGAGAAAGAGAAGGAAGAGAAGAAGAAGAAGAAGAAAAGATCATGTGAATTATTTATTAATTACATTTCTATCCCACCTCCAAAAAGAGGACATGCAATGCAGCTAAGAAAAGTAGAATGAACCCACACAATTAAAATTTTTGTTTTTCCATCCTGTCCTTCCCTGTATCTTGTGGGCATTCTATATGAGATGGTTGGCTAAGGTGGTATGGTTAAATAGCCCATCACAAGCCATCTTGGTCGCCAACCATCTCCCAAAACCAGCTGCTATGTCAATGTGCATAGAGCAGTTGGCTTCAGGAAGCTATTGGGGGTGCAGTCACTGAAAGGGGGAGGATGGTGAGGGAAACAGGAGCAGAATCACACATATTCACACCATGTAACACCTGAGAAGTGGGCCTACTGCTGATGGGACCTATTGGAGGAAGGCAGTAATGGAATAGCAGCAAGACTAAGAGCCTATTGATGGGTTATGCCCATCAATGAAAAGGTTCATGACAGTGACAAATGGAACGTAAGGGAGCGGCAGGATGGACATGACATTGTTTGATAAGTATGGGCCAAAGACACTTTTTTAGTCTTGCGTGATAAAGTCCTTAGTTTGCAGCACCTGAAGCTGAGGACAAAGGAGGGAGTGAGTGGAGGAGAGAGAAACTGTGATATTTAAAAAGCCGCTGAAAACGCGGGATGAGGTGACCAAGGATTAATCGGGACGTCCCTGCCAAACTGGGACGGTTGGAGGCATGCCATATAAAATGAGATGGCAGACAAGACCGAATCGAAGGTAGTCTGCCTGCTCTGCTCTGAGGTCATCTACAGTGCTACAGGCATTAGTAAATATATGAGTTTGGCCTCCAAAACCCTCTTCCAAGGAAACAGCCAATAAAGCTTCATGCCTGTATTTGTTCTTCCTGCCAAGACGCATTCCAGCAACTGATTCTCTTGTTTTATGTCTTGCTGTGGAAAAAGAGAAAGAATGGGAAAAGGAGGGAGAGAGAGAGAGAGAGAGAGAGAGAATTCTCTAAGCTCTGAAAGTACAACAAGACACTTCAGTTTCTTTTTAGGTACCTAATCCAGGCACCAGATACACACACATGGACTATCACTTAAGATGGAGGATATTTGGGAGAAGGGAATCGCCATTTTTGCTCCGCACGTTCCCTGTCATTACTCTGCTCAAATGGGTTTCATACTTTACAGCCTGTTTTTTAAAAAGTGGATTCCAAACACCCAATGAACGCTCGAAAAGAAAGGGAAGTCGGCAGTGAATTTCAAAGCCGGGTTTTATGGGGTAGCTTTTACAGCGTGGTGCATTCTAAGCGGTCATTCTGGCAAACATTTGAAAATAGGAACAAATATAGCGGTCCTTGTGCCTACATGCATTCGAATTATTATCATTAGAAGAATGTCTGATACCGCGCTGTCTGTGGACATGCTACTTTTCATAGTGAAATGGGCACGTTGCACGGAGGAGGCTGAAGTGTGGTGTAGTGGTTAAAGCATCGGAGTCGGGCCGAAGAGTTGCTGTTGGCTGTCAAGTCAACTTTAACTAATGGCAATCCTATGAATGAGGGACCTCCAAGAGCCCTGAGCATCAGCTACCCTGCACATATGTTGCAAACTCAGGGCCATGGCTTACTTGATTGAGTAAATCCACCCGTATTATAGTCCTCTTCTTGTTATTTGCTGTCTGGTTGACTATGACTTATGGAGAGCCTTTGAATGAGAGGCCTCCAAGAGCTCCCCAATCATTGCCATGCTCAGGTCTTATAAACTGAGGGCAGATGTGGCTTCTTTGGTGGAATCAATCCTCTTCTGATGCGTGTCTCTCTTTTCCTACTCCCTGCTTTACCAAACATTACACCCAGCAGTGAGTTGAGCATTACAGTCTTAAGTGGCCTGGATTGCTGGCGAACCAGAGTACAGTTTTCACATTGCCGATTGTCTCCATGCACTCTGGGCAACCACAAGAGCAATGCAAATACGATCTGAAGCCAACAGGATGAATGTCAGCCAGCCCCCATGGTTGTGCTTTCTCTTGCTGGTCTCATACATATCTCATACATCTCTGGACTGCCAAAGGGAAGTACACCCCGAAGGAGGGCAATGTGAAATGTAGCTCTTGACACAAATGGCCCAAAAGGGACAAAGAAGTGCTGCATGGACCAGAAAACCATAGATGGTCTTGCAAATTTCTTCCCAGCAGGCAACTGGTTGAGCTGGGCATAGCTTTGGAAGCATGAATCTATATTGAATTCATGATGCAAACTATGCTCATACTTATATAGTATAGGTCACTAGTTTGTTCTCATGGCTCTCTCTATATAATCAGGTTGCAATCTGACAATTTCCTCTTAGAATAAGCCCCTTGACAAGAATAAGGCTACTTCCACATTACAGAAATAAAACATTTGATGCCATTTTAACAGCTATGACTCAGTGCTATGGAGTTTGGGATTTGCAGTTTTGTGAGATCTTTAGCCTTCCCTGACAAAGATCTCTGGTGCTGGAAAATCACTTGTTCAAGCAAAACTACATTACAATGTAAACCTAAGGGGCAATATGTGGACTTCTACTGCAGAGTAACTATAATGTTTAAAATTTGTTTCATTGTTCTTTGCAGTCAAGTCAACGTTGACTTATGGGACCCAATGAATGAGAAACCTTGAAGAGCCCTACTCAGGTCTTGTAAACTCAGGGCTATGGTTACCTTCATTCAGTCAATCCACCTGTAACTGTAATGTTTAAATTTTGTAGTTGTTGTTGCTGTGTGCCTTCAAGTCGTTTCGAATTTATGGTGACCCTAAGAGGAACCTATGGCCAAGCGGGGAATCGGTTTCAGATCCCTCATTGAACCAAGGATTGCTTGCCATCAGATCCTGACAACCCATTGCCTGAGTATCTACTATTTGCAGGATGTTTTTCGATGCAAGAGGTGAATTTGTGGTGGATAAAAACAACCACCGCCGGCAAAACTGAGGCTCCTTGTTGAACTTTTGTTTCAGCATTTGCGATACCTGCACTAGACCTCTCCCAAACGTCTACTTGGACACTGAAGCCACCAAACCAGGAGTCAAAGCCAACACTTCTTTCTTCCATCGATCCGCAGATTGCCCTTTTCACTAGGAAGCAAGAAGAGGAGAGAGGTGGGTCGAAAAGGATACCTGATCGGCTTCTTGCTTCGTGATGAATCATACTTAAGAGGCCATTTGAGGTTAAAGAACCTGAGGTTTTGGACACAAACGTCTCAAGCTCCATCCCAAAGCCAGAGGTTTGCATTATTTACTTTCCACCAGTCCATTACGCTGCATGACTCACTGGGTCATAAAAACGATCAAATAGCTTGGTTGCTAATCATTATTTCTGCGGATCTGGCACATTCCATTTGCAAACAGAATTTTAATGGGGCTCCAATAATGTCATGCCATTGTAGTAGCTTGGCGGCCTTACTGGGGCCCTCTTAAAGCTGGAGCTTCGGCTGTGTAAAAGAGCTAAGTGCTTCCACTTCTCCGGCGACTTTCTCTTATTACCAGGGCTGGCTCTACTATGAGGCAAAGTGAGGCATCTGCCTCAAGCAGAAGATCTGAGGTGCCATAAATGGACAGTGAACAATTAGTTACTTACTTTGGCCGGCACCCTGCGCTGCAGTTACAAGTTCGGCACTTAGAGTTAGGGATCCATAACCGTTCCATATTCAGTCACAGTCATGGCACTATTGCCACCAATGGCATCACTAGGATTGGTGCCCCTCCAGAGTGGTAACTCATGCCCGATCTACTCCTGTGGGAGTGGATCTGGTCACAGTGGAAGAAAAAGGCCCTGGTCTACTTGTTGATGCATAAGTGCTATCTTGGCTATTTGTTGTTTTCTTATAATGATTATGATTTCAACAGGTTTTAATTTTATTGATCGTTTCATTTCATTTTTTGATATGAATGGTCTGAATTTTGAGCAATATGCAGATGTTCTCCATCCTTTGCTTCCATAGAGGAAATTATACATACAGATGGCAGCCATGACATTCCAGCTAATTATGTGTACTTACAAAACAAGTTCACTGTTAGGA
>NC_056531.1:2235717-2240744 GCF_019175285.1 Sceloporus undulatus | reverse complement strand
AATAATAATAATAATAATAATAATAATAATAATAATAATAATAATAATAATAATAATAATTGCCTATTTATATGTCGAGGCGGCTTACAATATCAAATAAGATACAACATATATGAAAATACATTCTATTACATCCCTCCCCCTCCAATAAAGCTATAATAACTTCTAAGCCCAGTTTCTTGATCTGGTGGTGTTTAGGCATGCTCTTCATGGCCTACTAACCCAAAAGCACACAAACCGGATCATATCTAAACTCAGAGAAATGGTAATCCATCCCACAGAGCATGTTGTTCCCTGCCTCGATCCATGGTGAGAGGCAGGTAAAATTATTAGTAGTATTAGTATTAGTCCCTCCTGTGCCCCCTCTCCCATGCCTAAACAAGAGTGCTACCAAGAGGGGGCAAAATATTATTATTATTATTATTATTATTATTATTATTATTTTCATTTTCATTTTCATTTTCATTTATTTGTGTAGTGCCATAAGTTTACCAAAAATTCAAAATGTTAAATCCTTTAGATACAATCTAAAGAATAATAAAATATAAAACTATGCAGTAATTCTAACAAATCATGGCGATGCAGTACATTACTATAAAAGCAACCAATGCATGTAATCAAATATAAAATTATAAAAACAGCATTAAAATTAAAATCAAATGAAGCCATTATCGCCCCAAAGAAGAAGCCTTCCACTCCCGATGAAGTTTTCCATCCCTTCCCCACTGTCAAGCGTTGAGCTCTCTTAAAACTCCCGCTGAATATTCGGAAGACTTGAGGCATCCGAAGAAAAGCAGCAGGCAAAGTTACCCGGGGGATGCAAAAACGGCAAATCTCGATTTGCAATGTCTCCTTCGCTGCAATGAGCTTTTCGAATTCTTGAGCTTTTGGAATTGCTAGTCCTCTTTTTCCCTTGCAGTCGCATCCTCTCCCCACTCCATTTGGCCTTCCCTAGAACTCTGTTTACATCCAATGCCATTATGAGTGCAACAGCATGGAGGTGATAGAGAAACCAAGGTTTCCAGAGCCCATTATCAACGCTCCAAAGCTCTCAAACCCATAGTACTTTCCCTGTGACTCACACCCACCCCATCAAAGATATCTTGCCCAGCATAAAAGCTTCTAATGGGATGCCGAAGATCTTAAGGAGCAGGTGGTTTGTTTAAAAGTGAGAAAACATTTACAGCACCGTTATCCTTTGCTTCCTCATTTGTCTTCTTCTCCTTCAGAGGAAATGCTGGACTTTTTTCTTTCATCCCCCCTGCCAAACACAGTGATAAAAACAGCCTTTGCGCGGGATGCTTAAGAGGACCACACATGCATCGAAGGGAAGGACTGGGTTTCAATCTGTCTTTCTTTCTTTTAGCCTTGCTTCAAGGGAAGAACCAGCAGTATGAACTGGGCTCTGAAAGAAATTGAATTCGGTGCAGCTGTTTCAGGAATGGTGCTTGATGGCTGGTAACACAACCTGCTTCAGGATGAACATACCCAGCTCCCTAAGTCGCTCCTCAGAAGGCTTAGTGGTTTCCAGACCTTCTACCATTTTGGTCAGCCTAGTTTGGACACTCTCCAGTTTGTCCACATCCTTTTTGAATTGTGGTGCCCAGCACTGAACACATTATTTCAGGTGAGGCCTGACCTGACCAAAGCAGAATAGAGTGGCCCTATTACTTCCCTCTGTCTATTGATGCAGCCTTGAATTGGCCTTTTCCTCTGTTGCATCACGCTGTTGACTCATGTTCACCCTGTGGCCCACTAATATGGTTCTTTCCTGCCGTTTTCTCCTTATAACTCCTTACAGGAGCCCTGGTGGCACAGTGGTTCAATGCTGGTACTGCAGCCACAAGCTTGTGAGTTCGATCCCAGGGCTCCAGGGTTGATTCAGCCTTCCATCTTTTCGTAGGTGGGTAAAATGAATACCCAGTTTGTTGGGGGCTATTGGCTTACAGACTATCAACTGCTTAGAGAGTGCTGAGTCCGCTATGAAGTGGTATAGAAATGGAAATTCTATTGCTAGAACAACCTTGCACTTTGTATTTGGTTGAGAGGATGAGCCAAGGCTCACCCCATGAGCTCCATGACTGAGCGGCAATGTGAACATTGCTCTTTTACCTCCCCTCTGACCACTGCACAATGCTACTTCCCTCATGCTCAAATATCCACGAATGTGACTATCTCATGATGGAGCCAAGACAAGAGGGTTATGAGGACATTGAGCATTTGGAATGGGGACCTGTTGGACCCCACGGCCAAAAGTGTCCCCAGAAGCACCCACGGCTAATCTCTGCCCTGCTCTGCTGTCAGCTTCCATACTCTGCACCACTGTAGCTCCTGGGGTTGCAGCATCTCTCCCAAGCTGATGTTAGAGTTGAATCCCATCAAGCATATCCGGAAGCCCATGGGCCCCTAGCGTCAAAGGGATCATAACGGATTAGATCCAAGCACTGGCCCCATGGGTGTTTAGTCTCAGCAAACCCGGCTAATTCAGATTTAAGTTAGCTCTTAATATGTGACATGGCTGAGCCTTCTAATTAATGCCACATGTTGCTGTCAGCTGTCACCCTGAATAAATGTTTACAAAGCTATTAACAGACTGAATTTGTAAACTGGCCGAGCTCCTCTTTGGAAGTCATGTGGTATGCATTTCCCCTCCCTGCGCTGCCCTCCCAAAGATGGAAAAGTTTTTTCCCCAATAACGACTACATTCTTTCATGCCAATGGCGAAAGAGGCACTTCCAGCTCATTTTCTTCCTTGAGCAAAAGAGCGGTTTGCTAGATGAATGGAAACTTTTGATCACCAGGGCTGATTGTAATGACCACTTCCAGAAGATTCAGGGTGACCATGAATCTGGCGCAGGTGGGACTCACTCATGTCCCGTCCGGGTGCATCCAGATGGACCTGATTTTGGGGGGGTGGGTTTACCACTACAGGTACAGTTCACGCTGCAGGTTTTTTTGAGCGAAGAGAATGACTTCTTCCTTACTGCCTTTACACTATCCCCCATCCCTCCTTGTTCCAATAATGTTGGAGACCACAACTCTTGGCCTTTGTGGTGGTGGCACTCCATGTGTAGAAACATTCTCCCTAGAGATGCCTATCCAAAACCTACATTAAGGCAGGAGTTTGGCATTGGGTGAAAACTTTTTAAAATCTCCCAAGCATTTTAAAGATCATTCAGTGCTGTTATATTTTAGCCCTTGTCTGTAGCCTTGCTGGGAGAGCTCTTCCATGTAGATGTTGCCATTTTGCTTCTTGATGAGGAACCTTTCCTTGTTGGTTTTATCTTGTTTTGTCATGGTGTCATGGACTGGGGCCTGACTTCGAGGCACAGTCAGAGGACTCAGACTCGGAAGACATGGAGGAGGCTGAGACAGGGGCAGATCTGGGGCTCAGGAAGCTGCAGAGGGGGAAACAGACTTTATGGACTCTAGACTGCAGATGCTAGGACCTGTGGAGCAAAGGCAGGTCAAGGAGTCTTTGAGGCATTCTTCCAGGCTAGAAGCCAAGAGGAGAGAAGCAGAGGCCTTTTCAAAGACCTCCAGCTACAGAGGTTCTTTGCAGCTGACAACCAGTCTTGCAGCCTTGTTGTTCCTTGCTCTTTGATTCATGACTCTGGTTATCTGATCTCTGGACTTGCCTTGTGACTGCACTCTTGCCTCTGCCCTTTGCTGTGACTGACAGACTGGGATTGTGTGACCCTTGGGACCGGACTCTGGACTATCCCTGTATATTGCAAGCAGGGGATATCTCTACACACTCATTCCTTGTTCATATTTTTAATACATTGTATGCTGCCCCTTAGATCTCTGTTTAGTTCTAAAAGTACAATAAATCAATCAGTTGGTCATGGATTGAATTGTCCTCAGTCAACTATGAACCACTCGCTGTGTGGTGACTTTGGGCCAGTCATTCCCTCCCAACCTAACCCAAACAGTTTCAGGACCATATGGTTGAAAATAACTTCTCCTGTATAGGCTGCCTCCATCTTAACAATGTGAGAAGTCGTGTTTATCATGTTCTACTGCAGCTCACTTGGCCTCTGTGTGGTGGAAGGCCTTCTCCACCGATGTTCCCACCATGTGAAATGATCTCCCTGGTGAAACTCATAGATCCAATTCATGGAAGTGGGCAAGTTTAATCAGGGCAGGGGATTAGGCAGCCCTCCAGTAGTTGTTGGAATCCAACCCCCAGCATTCCTCACCATTATCTAGTACTGATGGGAGCTGCAATCCAACATCTGGAGGGCTGTATATTTTCAAACCCTGAGTTAAATCTCTCCTTGTGTTCTGAATTCCTACTGGAATCCTCATTGAACATTGAGAAGATGAATAGAGGGAGGGAAGGAAGGAAGGAAGGAAGGAAGGAAGGAAGGAAGGAAGGAAGGAAGGAAGGAAGGGAAAGCCTTTTATTTTTAAAGTAAAAATATATTACAATACACTAACATAATTTAAAAATCAAAGTGAATTCATCCACAAATCCTACCCAATGGTTCCATTAGTTCAAAGAGCTTCCTCACATAGGAAAAACAAAGTTCAATCCACCTGAGTACAGTTGACCTCCCTTCCCTCAACAACCCTTTCTTCTTTGTAGAGCTATTTGTATATATTGGAGAACATAATTAAAGATGATGACCTATTCCAATAACATCTGCAAGTAGACCAGAGAATATACCAAAATTGTTGCCTGCAATTGCATTACATGAATAAAATACAGTGATAGCGCTCAACGCAATTTTCAGAACCTATCCATCCAAAATGATTTGTACATCTTTGCTGGCTTCCTATCTTCTTTGTATTGGCTTGTATGCTGCATAAAGGCAGAGCAAGTGGTCCAGAATTCATCGCTTTTATCTATGTTTTCTACTGCTTGGGTAATACATGTTAATAGTTTTTTGTGGGTTTTTCGGGCAATGTGGCCATGTTCTAGAAGAGTTTATTCCGGATGTTTTGCCAGCATCTTTGGCTGGCATCTTCGGAGAATGTTGGCATGGAAGAGAGTGGGGTCACACAGCATATATATATATATA
>NC_056531.1:2223183-2231008 GCF_019175285.1 Sceloporus undulatus | reverse complement strand
ACGAAACGCTCCAGACTATAAACTCTTCTAGAACATGGCCACATAGCCTGAAAACCCACAGAAACTAACGGAGCCGACCTGAAAAGCCTTTTGACTTCACAATATCATGTTAACTTTTCCATCAGTCGACCCCCTGGATTTTATTCCCCAAGCATTCCAAATTTAGCTTTCCAAATGTTTCACCATTTTTAGCTCCATATGTGTGTGGCTCGTGTGCTAGCGCCCAAACCCTGTTGTGGTGACCCTATGGAAATGGACCTCGCGCAGTGTCCACCACGACAACCTGCATTCAACCACGTCGACAGGACGCCAAGAAGAAGGAATCTGTGAAGATGTCTTCAACTAATAATGACTCTTACAAGTCTTCACTCTAAATGAGGGCTTTAATCTTCCTTTGCAGTATTTACGACATAGATATACACAGTGTATTGGACATCCATCTCTAATACACACTATTTACACCAGCCAACAAATAACACAACCTCTGAGACAGCCACATTAACACACAACCATCTAACTGTCTCACAGTAACAGACACAGCCCACTCCTAGGCACCAGCTGTCTCTCTGTAACAGACACGGCCCACTCTCTGAGGCACCAACCGTCTCTCTGTTGCTCTCAGTGACAGTTGAGAACTGACAGTTGACAGTTGCATCAACATTCCGATGATGCACTGTTTGAATGCTGACACATTAGCTGCCACTGGAACTGTAAATTATCTGCACAACAGCTCCCCCTAGTGGCCACACCAATGTCATTTCCTGACACCATATGCAAAACATGCGAAATTCTATTTATTTATTTATTTTGGTATCTTGTAGGTTTTGGTTTGCTCCAGTAAATATTGACAACGCCAGTAATTTGCTGCAGAATGTTGTATTTTGGTTTGTAAGTTTGGTCACTGTTAGCAGTACATTTCCCCTGAAATTTCTGAACTGCTGGACGTTATGGACAAAGATGAACATGCGTTCCAGCAACAAAAGGAAATACTGTTATTGATTTTATCTAATTTCGCTGGTGATAGAGAGAAAGCCTTGAGCGGTATGATTGATCATGTTGATGTTGTTGATGCTGCTGCTGCATGCTTCCGATGCTCTTGCTGACCCAAGTAGTGTTGCTTCTCGAGCATAATTGCAGCCACTATTGGACTAGTTGCTTCTGGCAGTAACAAAAGAAGTGCACTTTACCAATGGTAGTGTGATATTGATGATTATATGCCTCATGGCTATAATCCCGGGAGGACTTGTTCTTGAGAATAAATCCAAGCACATTCTCAAGAGTAAGTGTTCCTGGGATTATAGCTATGCAGCATGGTGTCGACCGCCTCTAACCAAAGGGAACACATTTGTTTGCTTCAATGTTGCAATGCCATTGTTGGCAAATCAATGTTTCTGGATGTTTGTACAAGCTAAGACCTGAACAAAGTCTTCAAAAATCCATGCAATGATTGGTAAACTACATTTGTTTTGCTCCTGCCATAGGATTAGTCCAAGGACACCTGCGTTGGATTAGGCCACAGGTGGCGAATGTGAGGTCTTCCAGATACTGGACTCCAACGTGCATCAGATCTAACCAGCATAGCCGATGGTGAAGGATACTGGGATCTGCAGTCCAACAGCATCTCTCCCAGATTAGCCTGTGAGTTCCATGAAAGAAGGATGGAATCAAATCAAAATGACTTTTAAAAATAGGGGCAGGGGAGAGAACACACTCAACAGGAAAATTAGAGCATCCTAATGCCTGTCCCATCAGAACCATAAAAGATCCATGGCAAGAACTGACTTCCATTTGGTCCCAGAGGGGAGCGGATACACTCCAAGGCCTAAATCCTGTTATCAAGCCTAACTAGAGTAAGCCTATTAAACCACTGGTGTTTATTTGTGTGTTGACTCACCATTCAACAATTGATTGAATGGGTCTACCCTAGTTGGCACTAACCAAAAGAATGTCAACCAGGGTCTGTATGCAAATGCACTCTATGGCTGGACTCCTGTCAGTTAGTCCCAATTCGAGAAGATCCATTGAATCAATGGTGTGTCAAACACATGTGTAAACTGCATTGATTCAAAAGGTCTACTAACAGGGGTAGCAACAGGATTTAAGCCATATACATCAATGGCAGAGGTGGGACAAAATGGAATGATTTAAGCTAGTCTCGCCTTCCTCTAAATAAAAGAGTATCCTTTGCCTAAGAAAAACCTATGAAATTCATGGGGTCGCCATAAGTCAACGGGTGACTTGAAGTCACACACACAGATTTTTGCAAGTCTTTGTTCACGCAATATTGCAGACATACAATGAGAGGTCCTCTGTGCTGCAGTTGGTCATAACAAGGCTGGTTTATATGTGATATAAAGGGAAGATGTATTTTAGTACTCCTGCATGGCAAGGGCTTGGATACTCAGACCCTTGCAGTCTCTTCCAGCTCTAATATACTATGAAGCGCTGACAAAGGATACTTTATATGTTCGCTCCTCTTTGCCTTATTGGTGTGTCCACAATATTTTTGGAAGCTTCTCCGTGCAAAGCATTTCCAGTTTCGTTTCTGTTGGTCTCCAAAATAGTTCAGTCCTGAAACAGTTAAGAATGTTCCTAACTACCTATAGAGCTGGTTTGGGGTTTCATGCACCTTTCCTGATGATCTCAGTTCCAGCGGTGGGCAAGAGGCACATAAGCTCCACACTCAGACGCATAAGCTCCACACTCCAGCTGCCTCTCCCATCATGGCTGTCTTCTTGCTCTTTAACCCCCTCAACTAATTTGCCTCAAAGGCCGGATGGAGAAAGTGTGTCCACAGCCCTGAGCATCTCTTATTAGGCAGGACATTCCTCTTTTTAACCTCCTTAACCCAGAGCATTCCCAGTGGGAGGGTCCTGACTCCATGCGCCTCAATTGGTCTTAATTAGATTGGGCATTCTTCCTTCCACTGCATATTTCCCATTTTGGAGTGAGAGGACAGACATGCACAATACATTAGGATTCCTCCGCGGTTTCTCCTTGTGCAGAGGATTTAGAAACTGGAAATAGAGCAAAAGAACAACGTTGAATGGAAACAGCAGGATTCAAGGTGCTGAGCCTTTTTTCAAAAAGCAACCAGGGCTACGACATTTAAGGTGCAATCCTGTGCACAGGAGGGAAGAAACATTCTGGGAATTAGACTTGAGAACATGCTTTTCAGCATAGCTATACAGGCCGGAGTCACACTGGTGTTCAGGGGAATGTAACAAATCTGTCCGTCTTGTTCGCAGTGTGTTTTTCAAAATCCCAATGGGATTTTCATTCCATCTAGATCAGGTTGCAAGACTCCCCCCTTTCTTCCTGTGCAGAAATTAGTCTGAATTTTTGTGTGCATTTCCCCCCCAAACAGTATACATTTCAGTACTCGGTCCATATTTTTGGCACAGATTTCCTATGAGTAAAGTTCTGTATCTCCCTGATGCCAACCATCCGAAGTATCCAAACATAGGCCAACATGGGTATATGCATGCATAAAATTCATCACAAAACACAGATATTTTGGGCTCATCCCTTGGACTAGCAAATCAATAGCGGTTGCCCTTTTTCTTGGAACTTAACATCTTCATAAAAGGCCTTGTAAAATTGAATTGGTAGTTTTGTGGTGTCCATATTCAGCTGGGGCTGTTGTGATGTGACAATGTACTGGCATCCATTTTGCAATGGTGGAGTGACTGATGTGCCACGGTCCCATATGAAGTAGGATCTTTGCCAGTATCTTTAGAAATGTTATCCAGAAATGTAGAAATGTGTCTCATCCTCCAGCACAAATTAACTACAAGTTTCCTAAACAGCTGGAACTGATGCTAATGGCTGCCACAGCAGAAGGTACACTGGATGCACCTGGGCCAATGTCTCTTAGGACAGTGCTCCTCCCACTTTGGTTCCCCCGATGTTTTGGACTTCAACTCCCAGAATTCAAAGCCAGTATAGCCGCAGGTCAGGAATTATGGGAGATGACGTCACAGCCCTCTGGACAAATGTTTGAGGACCACTGTCCTAGGAAACATATTCAGGCGTAGCTGTGTTGGCCGTGCAGCAAAATACACTTCTAATAGTGGAAAGACTTACATGTCTGTCCGATGTTAGCGACCTGTGACATTCCACAACTGATTGCACAGCCCAATGCCAATAGGCATCCCATGCACAATGCGCAGCAATGAGTAACGTTGATGCACACCCAAGCACAAATGTTCACCTGCGTCCCTGCACTATGCACGCTGACACAAAATGGCATTGGATGTGCAATTTCCCATCCAGAGCCTTGAGTGGAATACAGCCATTGGAAATTGGACAGACCCATCAAAACATTTTTATTGGGGAGCCGATGCGTGTATAAGACTTCGACAGGATTCTGTTTTGGATGTGTGACTAAAAAGTTTTCAACCTGACCAAAATCTTGGCACTCCCAGACCTTGTATGGTAGCCATGAAGCACCCAAAGCAGTTCCTCATGTTTCATTCCCATGATGGATTTGTAACAAAACTCTCTTCCGCCAACACCCCCCCAAACACCAGGACCCATGCCTAGCAAGCACATTATGGGAGTAAGGGGGGGACTTCTGCTCCTGTTCCCCCATCAGCCTCTTAATGCTATTATATTGGATGTCTTTTCATTGCCGATGCCAAACCTGATTTGCAGATGAGAACTCCAAGGACTTCAGCTTGCCCGCCGCAGACAGCCAACTGGAGTCCTAAGTGACTGGCTCTCCAAGACAATCTAATTGTTATTGACATTTGTGTCCGATTGTTCATCAGGGGAGATTTGGCTTCCAGGGCAAATCATTCTATTAGAAGGAAGGGGAGGAACGGGGGGCATGGGGGAACGTGTTCCTTTTCAGCCTCCTGGCTAACAAAAACATCCCAGACGGTGGCAAGGAGGATCAATGCTAATATCTGGATATGTCTATCTGTCAGTCCAGACATCAGGTGCATGTGGGAGCATGGCATGGAGAAGGGCAGAGGCAAGAACATGTTCGCTGAAAAGGCATCTGGAGCAAACAAGGGCCTGCTCTCCTGGATTACATGACAAGGGACGGTGGTGAGGGGTGTCCAAGGGAAGAATATGGCGTTATTTAAAGGAAGGAAGTTAATTCCATTCACCCATCAAAACTTTCCTTTTAGCCAGGCCCTTGGTGCCAATAAGAGACCTGCCGGTTTTGTATTTTGTTTTCTATTTGAGATCTTCAGCTGAAACTATGAGACCGTGGCTGCACCTGCCCTGCAGAAATTATCCAGTTTGACGCCACTTTAATGGTCATGGCTCAATACTATGGAATGCTGGGGTTTTTGGTTTTGTGAGCCATTTCGCCTTCTCTGTCAGAGTGCTCCGGTGCCACAACAAGCTACAAAACCCAGGAGTCCATAGGATGGAGCTGTGACAGTTCAAGCAGTGTCAGACTGTATAACTTCTGCAGTGCAGACGCAGCCAGAGTTGCACAGTGGTCAAATCTGCCATGGAATCTACCAGGCTGATGATGTTGTAATTTAAAGGCCTAGTCTTTATTTATGTCGCGACTCTTGCCCTTACATTCAGTGCGATAAGCGGGAATTACGAAGTCTGAGTAACATTAGTACAATAAACATTTCTCAGGATGCTGTATGGTGCGGTATGGCAGGAGGTCAATGAAGTGTGTGGCACTATGAGTTACCACACCAGATGATGCCAACCCTAGTGATGCCACTGCAGGTACCCACCTTAGAATCATAGAATCATAGAGTTGGAAGAGACCGCAAGGGCCATCCAGTCCAACCCCCTGCCATGCAGGAAATCCAAATCAAAGCATCCCCAACAGATGGCCATCCAGCCTCTGCTTAAAGACTTCCAAAGAAGGAGACTCCACTACACTCCGAGGGAGTTTGTTCCACTGTCGAACAGCCTTTACCGTCAGGAAGTTCCTCCGAATGTTGAGGTGGAATCTCTTTTCCTGCAGCTCGGATCCATTGTTCCTGGTCCTGTTCTCTGGAGCAGCAGAAAACAAGCTTGTTCCCTCTTCAATGTGACACCCCTTCAAATATTTAAACAGGGCTATCATATCACTTCTTAATCTTCTTTTCTCCAGGCTAAACATCCCCAGCTCCTTCAGTCGTTCCTCATAGGACATGGTTTCCAGATCCTTCACCATTTTAGTCGCCCTCCTTTGGACACACTCCAGTTTCTCAATGTCCTTTTTGAATTGTGGTTCAAATATTCCAGGTGGGGCCTGACTAGAGCAGAATACAGTGGCACTATTACTTCTCTTGATCTAGACACTATACTTTTATTGATGCAGCCTAAAATTGCATTGGCCTTTTTAGCTGCCGCATCGCATTGTTGACTCATATTCAACTTGTGGTCTACTTGGACTCCCAGATCCCTTTCACACGTAGTTTCATTCAGCCAGGTGTCCCCCATCCTATATCTGTGCATTTTATTTTTCTGCCCTAAGTGCAGTACCTTACATTTCTCTGTGTTGAATTTCATTTTGTTAGCTTTGGCCCAGTTTTCAAGTCTATTCAGGTCATTTTGAATTTTGATCCTGTCCTCTGGAGTATTAGCGATTCCTCCTAATTTGGTGTCATCTGCAAATTTGATAAGTATGCTCCCAATTCGGTCATCCAAGTCATTGATAAAGATGTTGAATAGCACTGGGCCCAGGACAGACCCCTGTGGGACCCCACTGGTCACTTCTCTCCAGGATGATCTAAGAGAACATGATTTCCCCTTGGGAGATGGACTGTTGGGAGCCAAGAACAGTGAGAGAGGCTCTGCTTTACATTCACAACAAGAGAGGACTTTCCAGTGGCTGCCCCATCACTTTATAGAGCCCTACATGCCACCTTTTTCCAAAGCGGCTTTGACCTGATGGTTATTCCCATTGCAGCTACTTGTTTTCTGTGTTTCTGACCGCCGCTTGCATGTTTTAATTGGTCTGATGCACTGTCAGCTTTGTGTGTGCATATTTGTGTCCATGTGTATAAACCACTTTGGGATGTTTTGATGCACAGATCGTTTTAAAAGAGCGCGATCAACAAATAAACCTCAGCCAAGTTTCGCTTCCAAGGTAGCCAAAGTCAGGGCTCACGCTCCCGTGAACAAATACCAGTAATTTGGCGAAGGAGTGTGTCAGAGGGCTACACACAATAGAGTTCATTCATAATTGTGCTGCCTCCAGCCATCACCATGGAAACAGAGCAAGGATTTGAGAGATCAAAGGCCATTTGCAAGAGTTCCTGTCCAAGAGCTGTACAAATAAGAGCGCCATGGAACTGGGATCGCAAAGAGGTGCTTTTTTTGACATTGTTCATCTTCAGATGACGATGAAATCGTGGGACAGGTTGGCGAAGGCTTTGAGGAGGCACCCTAAAATCAATGGCTCACCACAGTCTTTTCAACCCCATTGATGTCTATGGGTGGACTCTCCGCACAACCGTGTCTGGATCCAACCTCATGTACAGATTTGGTCCAGCTGGTCTTGAAACAGTCTGTGCCACCAAGAATTGGAGAGACATCTGAATAATCAGCTTTGACATTTTCGGGAACACCCAGCCCATTCCTCCTGGCAGTGTATTGTTGCCCCTTTGTGTATGGACTGTGACTAAGAAACCTCATGATGGAAGATGATAACATTATGCATGGTACAGAGAGAGTGGACAGTGGGCAGCTTTTTCTGTCTTTCATAACACCAGAGCAAGAGAATTGTCCCATCCAAACTGATTGGCCCCAAAAATGAAAAACCCAGAAGCGTTACTTTGTGCATTTTCCATAGCACACAGCTAATGCAGGGCACTCCTTTCCCCCAAAAGTTCCTGATAGCTACTGGCTGGGTGCC